>NW_016814646.1:207193-234787 GCF_001698545.2 Rhinopithecus bieti | reverse complement strand
AAAAAAAAAAAAAAAAAAGGGCGATGGGATGGACTGTTAGCAAAAGAAAGAGAAAAGAGCATGTATTTTGGAGTGAGATAGATCTGGGTTTGATCAAGCTTTCAATTCCACTAGTTGTGAATACTTCGGCTAGTTATTAAACTATTTATACCTCACGTTTTCATCTGTGAAATGGGGATAAGCCTACAATAAACTTACTAAACTTGCTGTGAAGATTAAATGAGATCATTACATTAATGTAATTCTTATTGTTGTAACCAACAGTCAAATGCAAAACTATATAATTGAAAATTTATGGAAGTTTACTTCTTACCTAAACTACAAAACAGATGCTCTTAATTGTCAGGTACATTTATTCCGAACAGTGAGTCAGAGACCCAAGCCTCCTCTTTCCATCTTGTGACTCTGCTGTCTGCAGTATCTGGCTTCCAAGGTTGTCTGTGGGATATATTCATTCCAGTCATCCAGAAGGGCAAAAGAACATGAAAGATGTTGAAAGGGAGTTTTATCATGGGCGAGGCATAGAAGTGGTATACATTACTTTGCTCACAGTACTGGATTCTGATTAGAATCCAGTTACATGGTCATACTCGAGTCAATGTTGGCTGAAAATGTAGCCTAGGTATGTGCTTAATAAGAAGAGGAAATGGTTGGTGAACAGTTGACAGTCTCTGCCATAGTGATATATGTAAAGGGCATAGACTACTAACTAGAACCTGGCAGATACTTAATAAGTATTCTTTTCTGTTTGTGTCTCTAAGTTCCTTCAAACCTTATGTAAATATCAAAAGTGTTTATTTGCTGGGATAAGACAAATGACATTTAAAATGGAATGTATACATTTTGAAGCCATAAAAAATATATATTTTAGCTCAGGGGTCTTCCTTGATATTCACACAGCACTTGCTGAGTGCAAAGGTCTTGGCTCATTGGTAATCAAAACTAGAGTTCCTAGAGGCATTCAATGAATGTTTGTTGAATGCCTACCTGAATAAATATACCTCTCTCTATTTTAATAAAATACCATGACTGAGCCAGGGGGAACTAAACTGGCTTCCTAGAGACTATTGCTTTGCTATCTAAGAATCGGTATTTAACTTTTATTTACTATGGGAAATGGTTGTATTTAAACCCAAACTTAAATTAAAATTTTAATTAAGTGTAAGCTAAAATTTTCCAGTTAATTTCATTGTTATTGAGTAATTTCTTTGGATTTATACTTTGATGAGGCTGGATACATGTGAAAACTATTGATAATTTCTGCTTGTTGAAATCAGGATTGTGAGAGTTCCTGCAAATTTATAAAGATAAGTTTGAATTTTAGTTTTTCTTATTCTCTTACGCAACTCACACTACACATATGGGTCTCGACTATTTAATCAATAAAACAAGATGAGGATAAAGACTAGGTTATATACTCATAGTGAATTTTAAATGGGATAAAGTATGTAAAACAATGAATACATTTTCTGGCATGTAGTAAATACTCAGTAAATTGTAATTTTTCTATTAATATTAATAGCAATGATGATAGTAATAGCATCATAATGCTAACAATGGAAAAATAAACTATTACCAGGGAAGGGCATATTTTTCTCAGAGGCACACAGTAGATGTACAATAGGATGGTTAACCATCTTTGCCTCCCTAGAAAAACACAGAACGAGGTTGGAATATGCTTCCCGTCATGACAAGGGCAAGGTTTTGTTCTCACCTGAGTGTTTTGACACTGCATAATTTGATAGTAAACATTATGTCACATGTTTGGCGTGTACGCCTTCATGTTTTTGAAAAGCCACTAGAGGGTGCTATTTTGCTAGAAAAATACCAGTACTTCCTTACAGTAGCATTTTCAGTCTGCAGCCGCGACGTCTGATGTTAGGGACAAGAACTGAGATCTCTGCTGTGAGTATCCAGATACAATTTATTCATTTTTTTGCTTATGTAGGAAGTAAATAGGAATAGCTTAGGTAAGTTACAAAAGTTGATTCAAATAAAATCCTAGTCCTTTATTTCAGTAAAAGTTCATACCTGTTCTATTAGGAAAAAATTGTCAAGATTTCTTACTAAACAAAATTGTGAGGGTGTATGACTTTCTTATGAGAGGTAAGCTGGCTTTAATATGTGTGCTGTTTTTTTTTTGCTAGATTTCTGTTGTTTTAAGTTTGGTATAAGGATTTTATTCTGTCTTTGGTAGTTTTTAGTTATAAGGGTTAGTGAAAACGAAGATAATTTTGTGTGATTTTGCCCTCTGAAAAATTATGTTTCAGTGATTCAAAGGTCACAAATATATTCAGGTGGCTGAGGTGCAGATAAACTAAGCATGTGACCTTCCTTTTTGTTACTCTGAGTGTAAAGTGAATGTTGTGTTGGTGAGGTTGTATTAAGTGTCAACCTTAATTATGAATAACAGCCTTTAGTCTATAGCTCATATTGAATGGCAAGTGCATCTTTGTGGAGGCAATTATCTAAGGAGGAAACATAGTCAGCATGGGTTGAGTCAAAATATTGCTGCAAATTAACCATTGTCTTTTCAGCCGATCATGAGGTAATTAGATGGGAGAAGATTGTCAGTAGTTGAGTGAGAAGAAGAAATATATGGGAGACACAAAGAGTCCTAGTTGTGTAATAGATATGAATTATACAAAACCTGGATGTTCTCATTTTTGATCCCTGATAAAAGAGTTAGCTTCCTGAGAGATTTTGTCCTACTACATATTACTTCAAAATATAAGAGTTGAGGAAAGGGGTTTCTGATTTGTCTTGCCTTAGTGAAAGGAACACTAAAAAGTTTCAGACAAAATTATCTGAAAGAGTCTAGCTCCTCAAGTCTTTTGAGTTCCCCATAGCCTAGGTAACTAATCATCAGTCTGGGTTGTACTTGATGATTAAACAAGAATTTGGTCATTGGGGTGGTGCATGGTGTGTGTGTGTGTGTGTGTGTGTGTGTGTGTATTTCACACACATATGTCTAATTACAACTTGAAGTCATGTTAGAGAGGATCTTTTTATTCTCTGTCTTACCCTACTTTAATTTTCAGTGTTAATTCAGCATTTATAGCTTGTTTGTATGATTATCTTTAGGAGCAGTTTTGTAAGTTAGGTAGTTACTGATGGTGGGAGAAGGGGAGGGGTCAGTATATTCTGATTATTTTTCACTGTTGGTATGTTTTTCAATTCCATACTTTAAATCTTGTACAGATAATTTGAGATTAGCAACATTTAAGTGGCTCTAAAACACACACAAAATTTCCATCTATTTTTTCATTAATGTAGATCATGTCTTTGTCTTTATATTTAACTCCACTTTGGGATATAAATAAAATTAAATGGGGTTATATCTTTGTCCACGTTGGAGAGTACCTTTCCTGGCACAGGACAGTTGGCTAAATAGTCCATACAGTATATTAGAAGGGGAATTGTCAAGTCTGGACTGAAGTTTTACTGAGAAAATACCTCTATTTTAGTTTGCCGGCTGTATAAAACATAGATTACAGAAAATAATATTGAATTGGAAGGTGGGGGGCAGTTAGCATTCTGGTTCTGATCTGTTCCTAAGTTGTTGGCTAATGGCTTTATCTTGGGTAAACCATAGATATGGTTTATCCAAGCTTTAGCTTTTTATTTGTTTTTATTTTATAGGAAAGAATAGTGTCTTTTTTGTTCATATCAAAGGATTTTGAGTGACATACAAAAAAAATGCCCTAAATTATAAAGACCAACAGAACTGTTGCCATGGTCTGTGTCAATGTGGTCATGAAAAGGGACTTTATAAGATTAATTAAATACTATTGGGGATATACTCCACCTCAGCATTCTGACTTCTAATTCTACACATTGCTGCCTTACAAATGACCATACTGAATGTTTTAGCCTGACAAGAGATGCTGAATGTGTGATGATTGGGGAGAAAGGAAGAGGTAGCTCATCTTCCAATGTTGTGTACGGATTGTCACTGCCAACACCCTACAGCTGTGCTTTTGCTTTTGATTTCTTCATACCTTTTATATGACTCAATTCCTGCTTTAAGGCACATTGTATTCTTGGCTTCTTAAGCTCAGATGTTCTAATAATTCCATGGGGTCCACTTTATAAACTTAAAACAACAGTGGATGTGAAATTGGAAATACTGAACTAGGAACTGTTCTTTTTTGCTCATATTTTCTCATTTGATAACTTGAGGGAAGCAATGTTTTTCAGTAGCTCCCTTTGGTATAGCTCCATGGCTCTCAAATCTTGGATCTAGGCTTTCTTTTATTACCTCACTGGACTGAATATTGTTAGGAAGTCCTCTTCTTTTGTCTTGTACACCCTTAAACAAGCCTAATAAATGACAGCCTTGGTTTCCCTATCTAAGCTTCTCTCTCTCTCTCTCTCTCTCTCTCTTTCTCTCTCACACACACACCACCCATACTACACACACACACACACACACACACACAGAGACTCCAACATTATCTGTGCGTATGAGGCAAGATAGATGGAGATTAGAGAGATCAAAATATCCCTTTACTCCTTATGACTGATAAAAAACCAATATTGGAGAATGTGCCTTATGGATGTGGCAATAATGGGCATCCTAATAACAAACTGCAGGCTCAGCCAGAGTAAACTTGGAATCTCCTGGGTGAGAGTCTGCCCCTACTATAGCTAAAGGCTAGGTGGAACATGTATACACTCTTAGGGCAGCTGGTTCCCTCAGAAATGTGGAGGGAAAAGGGCTGAGCTATGCCTGCTTAATTCCTCTCCCAAACTCATCAATTAAGAACTGATTCCACTTTTTTAGGATGAGAACCCTTGGGAAAACCCCATTACAGAACACTGAGAAAAAACAAAGAACTATCCCTACCCCCAGCCCCCAAAATATTCTCCAGGTGCTTGTTTTCTTATATTATGGAGCCTAATCATCAGGTCTGTGGAAAGCAGATTGTTGCTATTGTCTTAAAGGGAAAATCTGCAGTCTATTAACACCTTCACTCCACCATCAGGAGGCTATTGTCCTACCACTGATACCTGACTTTTGGTGGCTCTGCCTGGGACCACTGGTGATAGAGACAACACTTTCTCTTGGAAATATCCAAAAAGGTCAGTCTATACTAGAGCTGAAACTTCTCTCTCCTTTCTCTTCTCAACCCAAATGATATCCAGCTGCATTGTCCAAGCTTATTAGACATCTTGCAATGATATTAAATGACTACATGAAGCCATCCCAATAATAACATGCCAGAACTAGATGTCCTAAAATGTTATATAAATCTCTTCTCATTAAATTCTTCAACAGAAATAAAAGAGCAAATTTAAACTCTTAAATGGTATAGTTCAAATGAATTAAAAACCAGACATAAATTTATTTCACTTTTGTTATTTCAAAAAAATTAGTGAAAAAAACATCACTTTCACTTTCTTATTTTGATCAGTGTCAGCAGAGAATTCTTGGTGGCTGGGGAGGATGAGTTTCCTTCAGCAGCTGCAGCTTGGATTATTTCTCACAGAATGGGTGTAGTTCTTTCACAGCTTCAGAAGTTGCATGAATTCAATGCCAAATTTCTGATGTTCTTCATTATTTTGAAGGAGGTTTACAAGATTATTATGACACTGGCCTCGCTCACATCAGATTGAGAAAAACAATGAATCTCTAGCCTCTGGAACAGTTTTCCCAGGGAAACTGGGGTATTTAGTGTTGCCAAAGATTATAAAAGATTTAATGAGATCTGGGAATAGGATAGACAGTCTTGATTTTGGTTTAATCAGGATGCCACTCCATGTCAGTTTTTTAGACTTAATGATTGGAGAACTTGCATTCAACTGGGAGAATCAGCCATAAAGACATTACCTCTGGCACTAGAGAATTACCAGATCTTGAAGAAAAATCCATCTATGCACATGGGCTCTGCTACAAAAGGATATTTGAGACATGCTGGGTAAGCTTAGGAATTCACAAGAGCTTCTACATTCTTATTTGGCCATGTGTTTCAGGCATCCTGATGGTGGTGTAGTGTGGATTCTGTCTAGTAACATGTTATCCACTTTCTCCTCTGCCATGACGGTGGATCCGCTGGTCTTGTTATAAAATTGGTTAGCCCTCGGAACTCTTCCTCCTACTCATAACCAGTCCGGCTGGAGAGGCACCCTTAGTAAATTTTCGAACTCAAAGTGTTTTGATAATTTTGAAATTTGAAGCCTTAGGGAAGTTTAGTGAGTATGGGCATCTCCATGTGTTCTTCAACACAGTTGGTCTGGCACAAAATATGTAAAGGTAGGACCTCACACACTTGTGCTCTGAAGGCCTCATAGAACTTAGATGCCTGTGCACTTTGAAGACAATGCCTACATACGTGGTTTAGAAATATAGAAACATCAACAAAACTGCTTCACCTCTTGTCACACACAGTGGGCAGTTCAAGGTCATGACGTAGCAGCCAGCTTCCACAAGTCTTTGTGGCCCATGTGGCTTTATTTAAAGCCTGGGAAGCCTTGCTTGTGGAAAAACAGCTTCTCCCTGTATAAAAATAGCCACACACTGGTGAACAAGCCACCATAAGCTACAACTCCCCGACAAATTCAAAATCCTCTAGTGACCCATCCTTTTAAAGCTCCAGGTTTAAAGCTGCTGCTTAGGCTGCACTGATTATATGCACAACACACAGCTGTGAAAACCAGTTATATGGTGCAATATAAGCCCTTGCAAACCACCAAGGTCAACAATAGACATGGCCTGATCTCTTCCAGTCCCTCAAGATTCAATTTTATTTTTATTACCCAAATTGCAATCCACATCTACCTTTTAAATGTTCCTGACTCAAAGCATCATATTCTAAACACTGTCTTGAATTCAACTTCACAATTGTAGGTAGAGGCAGAGGCAGGGTCTGCCTTCTAAAACATGAGGCTTGGGATAGCACAACTGAAAGTCTGTTCTCTGTAGTTAGCTGGATCACAAGGGTGGGCGGCAGAAGGAGCTGGGAGGATACTTGTTTCCAGTTCTTTTCTGAAACTCACCTGTCAGGTAATTCACTCTATCTTTGTGCACAAGATGTTGGACATATTTAGGACAAACCCCTCTTTGCATAAAGCAGAAGAGTGAAGTTCTAGTCCCCCTCAGCATGACTTGATTTGATTTTTCCCCTGTGGCCTCCTTTGACAGACTGCCTTGAAACCAGTGTTTCTTTCCAGAATAAAAACCAAACAAACACAAAGGACTTGTGTGTTCTAAGTAATTGAGAAGCTCACCAGTTGAATGGCTCGACTGATGCTTCATCAATTTTAATTCTGCTGCAGAGGGTTTCCCCAGGTGCTTTACATATGTTAGCTGTAACTGATCTCTTCAAGCACTCAATGTAACACTTTTCTGGAAATGCTGGGTTAAGTCTTGCTTTCCAAAAGTAAGCTGGAAAGATTTCAAATAACATGGATGGAGAAAAAATTGAATAAACAGGAAAATGATTCACAGTGTGCATTGATACAGGGAGATGTAATTACATTAAATTAAATGAGGTAATAGTTGTGAAAGCACTTGGCAAACTTGTAAAATACCATATGAAGGCAAAGTTTTAGCTGCTACATTCTGCACAAATGGATTGCAATTTGAAGTCCACAGTTCCTATTATAAGGATTTTGGTAGGAAGGTTAAAACCTAGTTCTACTCTTTCTTAAAGAAGGAGAAGCCTTGAAATGGTAAATGATCTTTCTAAGACTTATGGTCTATAGTCACCAACATAAGGAATGTCTAAGTGGGACCAGAAGTCAGTATGTTTCTCTTAATGATCAGTGTCAGAAGTTCATGAGTTCTTAGATGAATGTGAAATGCAAGCCACTAGGGCATAAGACACTGACAAAGTTGAAAACTGGACCGTAAAAAAATAATAACCACATCAACTCAGAATATAAAAAGAAGAGATATGTATATTTTAGAACTAAAGAAGAGTTAATAATTTTTTCCTATACTATGAAAATATAATTTTGCCTATGCTGTGAAAAAATTATTTGATCAACAATAGCTTCTCAGAAATGATAAAATAATATTATTTTATTTTATCTTTTCTGAGATGGAGTCTCGCTGTGTTGCCCAGGCTGGAGTGCAATGGCATGATCTCTGCTCACTGCAACCTCTGCCTCCTGGGCTCAAGCAATTCTTCTGCCTCAGCCTCCTGAACAGCTGGGATTACAGGCACCTACCACCACGCCTGGCTAATTTTTGTATTTTTAGTAGAGATGGAGTTTCACAATGTTGGCCAGGCTGGTCTCGAACTTCTGGCCTCAGGTGATCTGCTCATCTCAGCCTCCCACAGTGCTGGATTATAGGCATGAGCCACTATGCCCAGCCTAAAATAATATTAAAAAGCCCCACTCTGTCTCTGTCCTATATATATTTAGTGTACATAAATGTTTTTCTGAGTATTAATCAACAACTTTTTTTTTCCCATTTGGTTTAAATGGTTAGTTAAGGGATGCATTTTCTTAAGTCTTAATGAAATACCCCCATAAGTAAAATGAAAATTTTCCTTTGGGACTTACAGTATACAGTAAGTTTGACTATAGTGAAGAATTTGAAATTATTCCAACACAATTGATATATTAAGGAGCATTTTAAGCATGACACAAATTTTGCCTTTGCTTCGGCACAATTTTGTTTGTGAGAGACTGCAGTCAACTGTAGCCAGTCGAATCCAGCTGCAAAGGAATTTATAAAACACACACATGCACACATCTCATGTATTAACATCTACCCCTTACCTCATTTCACTACGTGTATTATGAGCCACTCCCACCCACATCTGGTATTAGAACTTGCAGATCCACTTCAGATAACCTTCCTTCTGCCATTTCATAATAACTCATAAGCTGCAACCCTTCTGCAAACTTCAGGTCTTTTTCAAGGTAAAGCACCATATTTATTGTAGTATTTGTGTATTTCATAACCATTTCATGTGTATAAAACTGTGATGCCATTTTATTAGTTTTCTATTTTTTTAATGTGTAACTGATGTTTCTGATTTTAACTCCATTTTCTCATGAACCATGTTTTCTTTTGTGCAACTTGGCATAGCATGGTAATCTTAAGGAATGCAGATACTGTATTATAGCAGAACTGACTGGATTTTAAATTTAGATTTCCCTTTATATTTATATTTTGAAGCAACAAGTAAATACAATTCTCTATTTTCCATTTCCATTCCGCCATCATTTTTGAATAGTGCTGTTAGTTTACCTGCAAAATCCTTACAAGGTGCCTCCTGGCCAGTTTCTGTTGACAGAAAGCCTGTCTGGATTTTCATGAACTGTTAGTGATTTCTTGAAGATCTATACTTTTGAGGCTGAATACACACCTGCAGGAGTCCTTCTTTAGGCTCCGAGATATTAATTGATGGCACTCATGCATCCTTGTTTATACATGTTCTGAACAGGAGAGGAACTTAAGCAGTCAGACACTTTCATACATGATATTTAATAAATATGTATATAAGATATACTTAAGAAAATTTTCCAGAGGATTTATTTTATAAAACATTTTATTTGTGCATCTGTCTCAGGCCAGGTGAGTAATATCACATATAGGGTAATAGGCCTTTTACTCTGATCTTTATTGCTGAATTTGTCTTTAGAAACCCCTTATCATATTCATTATGTGCCCTATCCCATGCGCAGCCATAGTGCATAAAACATAAGTTGTAGAACAAAATGCTCAATGATGTGAGAGAAATATACTTTCTCATGAAAGCTGAGAAGGGATATTAATGTTTATTAACTTCCTCCTGTGTGCTAGGAAGTTGGTTACCTTGTTCATTGATAACATATTCAGTCTGTTCATTCAATCTTCACACTGTCCCTTATTTTTGTTTTGCTCATTTTAACAGATGAAGAAACTGAAGCTCATAGAAGGTCATTATCTACACCAATTTCAAGTGGTAGAACATGTGTCAATTTGAGTTATTGGATAAGTAAATACAAAGATGGGATTAGATTTGCAAGATATTTGTCGGGGGAATGACTGTGAAAGATAAAGGAGAAGGAAGAAGGAGGGTCCTTGTACCACATTACGGGTCTGACACTTGGGAAAAGAGGAAGAAGGAAGGAGCACTTGTCAGGAAGAGCCTCAGATTGAAGGCAGTTCTGACAAATCTCCACCAGGCTGGTGTTTTGGGAATACCCAAGCTTGTTAGAGGAATCCTGCACTGTGTAGAAATGGTCTAATTCTGATACCCCTCCCGTGCCGTCATTGGTTGGGAGCAGCACAATGAAAGCATAGATGATGTGAGCGCCAGAGTGGATCCAAAAGTGTGGACAGCAGTGGGCTGCCGATCAGCTGTGATCTTGTGAGCAGATCCTCTTAAAGGGAGATGTGAGCAGTGCACCATTAAGGCTACTGCAGTTATAATTCAATCCAAGATCTCTCTAAGTCCAAGTTCTTCTCTACGTGGGTAATGTACAGGGTTGGTGGGAGGGATGGTTTTCCACTAATCAAAATAAATCCCTTGATTACCTCTAAATAGCATAACCTAAGTAAAATTTGTGGGTTTGCTACACAGGCACCAGCTTGCTTCATCTAAATTCCTTCTAAAGAGAAATTTTGTAGCTGCCACTTGAGAGCAAAGACAGAGAAGCAATTTTCTAAAGCAATGGTCCTTAACACAGTAGAGTCATGGTGAGGAGCTAGTTAAAATGTCATATGGCAAGTCTGTACCTTGGATCAATGGAATAAAAATCTCTGTGGGGAGAACCTAGGCATCAGTACTTTTTAAAGGTTCACAGGTGATTTCAATACACATCCCAAGTTGAGAGTTACTGTTGTAAAGAATATTTGTCTGAAATGAAAGAGGAGGTATCTTCGAACATTCTTCTATGTGTCCAGTATCTCCATCAGTCCCACTCATGCTCACCCCAGAAAGTCACTTAATTAGCTGAGGTGTGTTCCCAGAAGCCATCTTAAAAATAACTTTTTGTATAATGGGAATCCTACAAGGCTTTTTAAAACCCAATTTATATTTCCATTCACATTTGTGTTTTCAGTACACCTTAACTTGAATACATCTTTACGTTTTTTAATAAAACAAAAAATAATGGTATACATTTTCACAAGGAAGGAGTCCATTTTCTGGGTACAGTCAGTAATGTGGCTTTTAGAAGTGTCCAGAACCACAGGGAATTCTGGATTTAGAGCTAGAGAGACACCCTTCTATCTTCATGTGGGAAGAAACATTGCCACATGTTTCTAAAAATGAAAGGAAAATGGTTAAGAAGAGAGAGTATGGACTCAACTATGTTGAGATTGTGTTTTGTTTATAATCACATTTTCACTTAATATTTATAAAAGTAAGACATATTTATTGTAAATCTTTGGGAAAAGAGACAATAGAGGCAGATGAAAATGATATATTTATTTGGTTTTTTTTTTTTTTTTTTTTTTTTGAGGAAGAGTCTCGCTCTGTCACCAGCGTGGAGTGGCAGTGGCCAGGATCTCAGCTCACTGCAAACCTCCGCCTCCCGGTTTACGCCATTCTCCTGCCTGCCTCCCAAGTTAGCTGGGGACTACAGGCACCCGCCACCCTCGCCCGGCTAGTTTTTTGTTATTTTTTAGTAGAGACGGGTTTCACCGTGTAGCCAGGATGCGTCTCGATCTCCTGACCTCGTGATCCGCCACGTCTCAGGCCTCCCAAAGTGCTGGGATTACAGGCTTGAGCCACCGCGCCCGGCCTATTTATTGTTAATATTAGTTATTTATTAAGAAATTCAAACTGGTCAATTTATTTGCCTTCAGTGTGCCTTAAATGTGTTAGATTAAGATGGATTTGGCAAAGAATATCCATTGGTACTTGATGTCCATTGCAGTATTAATTTTTCTCTGTTATCAAGAAACAACAACAACAAAAATATTTTAAGATATCTACTCACTTACAGTGGTGGACCGAGAATGGAGGTCAAACGATGGAAACTACCAGAAAAAGGAAATAAAAGATTACATGGTCTGCAGAATAAAAACAATAAAACAAACTGAAAATTGATTTAAAAATTATCACCATGCACTAACTGTAAATGAAGTCAGTGATAAAATATTCCTCTCTGAAAAAAAAATATTTTACTGGTCTAAATTCTAAACTTCAAATGATCACATTTTAAACCTCTCCTTTAATAACAATTATATTCTGCATTATATTCTGCTTACAATATTCCCATTTATACTGCTGGCCTCTGACATACATGAAATCATCTACACATCTTGCTTTCCAAGTGTGTAGATTTGGCATCCTTCTAACTTGCTTAAGGCATGATTTGTTTCTAGCCCTTCTGATAACACATATCCCTGAATTTAAACAATAGATTAAAAAAATGGTGGCACAGCAAGTATAAAGATAACAACTTGAACTTGAGTGATTTCAATCTTGTCATTCTATCTGAAGATTGGGAGTTTCTGTGTTTACAGCATAAATGTGAGACAGTGCAGAATGTGAGGTGTAATATTTTTGTAAGTGCAAATTTTACTTCTTACATGAAATATTTTATTGAATTTAAATAATATTTTTTAAATTGAAATTTTATTTTATATTTGTTAATTCCTTTAAAACTAAAAACTAATCAAGGACATAAAACACTGCATCAATATGACTTAAGAGGTTTAGATGTTTCACTTTTATTAAAATTCACATTTAGAGGACCTTGGCATAATTATATAATACATAAAATTTAACTGAAAAAAAATACTGTCTTTGTATCTTTTCTGGCTATTACTTGTCCCATTTCATGATTTTTACTGAAAATAATTTTGTTGTATAAAGTAGGAGATTGTTGAAAACAATCTGATCTCTGTGCCAAATAATCCAGGTATGCTACTTCTCAACCGCTTTAGCAAAGAGTTTGGAGTCATTGTAATGGGCCCTGCCAGCATGTCTGTATTTCCCTTTTTTTCCTTTTCTCCCTCTTCCTTTGCTTGCTTTTTGCACCCAGTTTCCAAGGGCAGGAAATGTGTCCTAGAAAGCCTGAAGAAATTAGTAAGATTGAATTGTCTAACACGAAAAGGAAGTGTGCATATTCTACTGAGAAGTGTAATTTTATTTGGGTTGTCAAAAGGGGATTGGTCAGATTACATGGTCACTATATGTTATGAATTCTGTTCAGCAGAAATGTTTAAACATTTAATAGTGCTTTCGTTGGTCAGCAAAGCAGGCACTTTCTTTTTGAAGATGCACAGTGGAAGGTGAAAGAGAAAATTAGGTTTCTATAGATTTAGGGTATTGAAGCATAGAGGTGCAGGAAGTATTAGTTTGGAGGAGTCATTTCACACCTGTACTCCTGCTTTCAAATAGAATGACATCAAAGCACTCTCAGAGATATGAAGGTAGAACATATAAATGAAAAGAACTGGTGTTCTGAGTTCTCATTTCATTTCTGTACTAAACAATGGTATTAATAGGGCAAAGCACTGACCATCTAGATAAAAAGGAGGGACTGGGTAATAGGATCTATACAAGCCACCTTTTAAACTGCTTTTAATGGTATCCAAAAGATTTAATGAGTTAGAACTGCATGATTAAAAATATCCATTTTCCCTTCGCGCTTTTGTCAACAAGAAATAGTTCCTGAAATCATATTGATTTTTCACTTAAATAAACTAAAAGAGAATATAATCAAGTAAAACATACGATTTTAGGACCTATGACACATTTGAAATAGAAATAATTAATATGGTTAAAATGGTCAGTATTATAATAATCTCACGTTTTAATTTATTGAATTTTATTAAGCTACTTTTCAAACATACAAAAAGTTAAAAAGACTATTTTAATATCATTTTCTCAGTAATTTATAGAACATGTACAGAAAAAAATCAGAAAAAATATGGAAGACTACAACAACATCATCAACAATTTGACCTAATTGACATGTATAGAATATCAGGGCCATTAAGGGCAAAACACACATTTTTCTAAAGAACTTTCACCAATATAGACCATATGTTGGGCCATAAAACAAGTCCTGAAACATTTCTTTTTTTCTTCTTTTTTTAACTTTTAAGTTCAGGTGTACAAGGTCAGGTTTGTTACATAGGTAAACATGTGTCATGGGGGTTTGCTGTACTGATGATTTCATCACCCAGGTGTTAAACCTAGTACCGATTAGTTTTCCTGATCCTCTCCCTCCTCCCCTCCTCCACTCTCAATAGGCCTCAGTTTCTGTTGTTTCCCTCTATATGCCCATGTATTCCCGTCGTTAACCTCACACTTATAAGTGAGAATATATGGTATTTCCTTTTCTGTTCCCGTATTAGTTCGCTAAGAATAATGGCTTCCAGTCCCATCTATGTCCCTGCAAAAGAAATGAGCTTGTTCTTTTTTTATGGCTGCATAGCATTCCATGCTGTATGTGTACCACATTTTCTTTATCCAGTCTTCTATTGATGGGTATTTAGGTTGATTCCATGTCTTTACTATTGTGAATAGTGCTGCAGTGAACATGTATGTGCATGGGTCTTTATAATAGAATGATTTATATTCCTTTGGGTATATACCCAGGAATGGGATTGCTGGGTCGAATAGCATTTCTGTCTTTTGGTCTTGGAGGAATTGCCACACTGTCTTCCACAATAATTGAACTAATTTACACTCCCATTAACAGTGTATAAGTGTTCCTTTTTCTCCAAAATCTCACCAGCATGTGTTATTTTCTGAAGGTCAAAAAGAATATTACAACTGAGTATGATGGTAAACCCATATAGTCTCCAATACTCGTGAGGCTTAGGTCGGAGGATCCCTTGAGCCCAGGAATTCAAGGTTGAAGTAAGCCATAATTGCACCTGTGGCTGGCCACTGCACTCCAGTCTGGGTGACATAGCAAGATCCTGCCTTAAACAAAATAGAAGAATTTAACAAATGCCCATGTACCCAACACTCAATACTATGTAATTATATATTTCTTTGTCATTTTTGGCTCAGTACTTTTTTTTAATACTTCAAGTTCTGGGGTACATGTGTACAACGTGCAGGTTTGTTACATAGGTATACATGTGCCATGTTGGTTTGCTACACTCATCAACTTGTAATTTACATTAGGTATTTCTCCTAATCCTATCCCTCCCCTAGTCCCTCACCCCTAGACAGGCCCCAGTATGTGATGTTCCCCTCCCTGTGTCCAAACGTTCTCATTGTTCAACTCCCACGTATGAGTGAGAACATGTGGTGTTTGGTTTTCTCTTCTTGTTTTACTTTGCTGAGAATGATGGTTTCCAGTTTCATCCATGTCCCTGCAAAGGAAATGAACTCATCCTTTTTTATGGCTGCACAGCATTCCATGGTGTATATGTGCCACATTTTCTTTATCTAGTCTATCATTGATGGGCATTTGGGTTGGTTTCAAGACTTTGCTGTTGTGAACAGTGCTGCAATAAACATACATGTGCATGTGTCTTTATAGTAGAGTGATTTATAATCCTTTGGGTATATACCCAGTAATGGGATTGCTGGGTCAAACGGTATTTCTAGTTCTAGATCCTTGAGGGATTGCCACCTGTCTTCCACAATGGTTGAACTAATTTACACTCCCACCAACGGTGTAAAAGCATTCCTATTTCTCCACATCCTCTCCAGCATCTGTTATTTCTTGACTTTTTCATGACCACCATTCTAACTGGCATGAGATGGTATCTCATTGTGGTTTTGATTTGCATTTCTCTAATGACCAGTGATGCTGAGCATTTTTTCATAAGTTTGTTGGCTGCATAAATGTCTTCTTTTGATGTCTGTTTACATCCTTCACCCATTTTTTGACAGGGTTATTTGGTTTTTCTTCTAAATTTAAGTTCTTTGTGGGTATTAGTCCTTTGTCAGATGGGTAGATTGCAAAAATTTTCTCCCATTCTGTAGGTTGCCTGTTCAATCTGATGATAATGTCTTTTGCTGTGCAGAAGCTCTTTAGTTTAACTAGATCCCATTTGTCAATTTTGGCTTTTGTTGCCATTGCTTTTGGTGTTTTAGTCATGAAGTCCTTGCCCATGCCTATGTCCTGAATGGTGTTGCCTAGATTTTCCTCTAGGGTTTTCATGGTTTTAGGTCTAACATTTAAGTCCTTAATCTACCTTGAGTTAATTTTTGTATGAGGTGTAAGGAAGGGATCCAGTTTCAGCTTTCTGCATATGGCTAGCCAGTTTTGCCAACACCATTTATTAAATAGGGAATCCTTTCCCCATTGCTTGTTTTTGTCAGGTTTGTCAAAGACTAGATGGCTGTAGATGTGTGGTGTTATTTCTGAGGCCTCTGTTCTGTTCCACTGGTCTATATATCTGTTTTGGTACCAGTACCATGCTGTTTTGGTTAATGTACCTTGTAGTATAGTTTGAAGTCGGGTAGTGTGATGCCTCCAGCTTTGTTCTTTTTGCTGAGGTTTATCTTCGCTATGCAAGCTCTTTTGGTTCCATATGAAGTTTAAAGTAGTTTCTTTCAATTCTGTGAAGAAAGTCAGTGGTAGCTTGATGGGGATAGCATTGAATGTATAAATTACTTTGGGCAGTATGACCATTTTCATGATACTGATTCTTGCTATCCATGAGCATGGAATGTTCTTCCATTTGTTTGTGTCCCCTTTTATTTCATTGAGCAGTGGTTTGTGATTCTCCTTAAAGAGGTCCTTTACATCCCTTGTAAATTGGATTCCTAGGTATTTTATTCTCTTTGTAGCAATTGTGAATGGGGGTTCACTCACCATTTGGCTCTCTGTTTGTCAGTTCTTGGTGAATAGGAATGCTTGTGATTTTTGCACACTGATTTTGTATCCTGAGACTTTGCTGAAATTGCTTATCAGCTTAAGGAGATTTTGCTCTGAGACGATGGGGTTTTCTAAATATACAATCATGTCATCTGCAAACAGACAATTTGACTTCCTCTTTTCCTAATTGAATACCCTTTATTTCTTTCTCTTGCCTGATTGCCCTGTCCAGAACTTCCAATACTACGTTGAAAAGAAGTGGAGAGAGAGGGCATCCTTGTGTTGTGACAATTTTCAAAGGGAGTGCTTCCAGTTTTTGCCCACTTAGTATGATATTGGCTGCAGGTTTGTCATAAATAGCTCTTATTATTTTGAGATCTATTCCATCAATATCTAGTTTATTGAGAGTTTTTAGCATGAAGGGCTGATTAATTGTGTTGAAGGCCTTTTCTGCGTCTATTGAGATAATCAATAAATGTGGTTTTTCTCATTGGTTCTTTTTATGTGATGGATTACGTTTATTGATTTGCATATGTTGAACCAGCCTTGCATCCCAGGGATGAAACTGGCTTTATCATGGTGGATAAGCTTTTTTTGTGCTGCTGGATTCGGTTTGGCAGTATTTTCTTGAGGATTTTTGCCTAAAATTCTTGGCCTAAAATTCTTTCTCTCTCTCTCTGTTTTTTCTTTTTGTTTCTTCCAGGTTTTGGTATCAGGATGATGCTGGCCTCTGAGTTAAAGTGGAGTCCCTCTTTTTCTATTGATTGGAATAGTTTCAGAAGGAATAGCACCAGCTCCTCTTTTTGCCTCTGGTAGAATTTGCCTGTGAATCCATCTGGTCCTGGGCTTTTTTTTTTGGTTGATAGACTATTGATTACTACCTCAGTTTCAGAACCTGTTATTGGTCTATTCAGAGATATGATTTTGTCCTACTTTAGTCTTGGTAGAGTGTACGTGTCAAGGAATTTATCATTTCTTATACATTTTCTAGTTTATTTGTGTAGAGGTGTTTGTAGTATTCTCTGATGGTAGTTTGTATTTCTGTGGGATCAGTGGTGATATCCCCTTTATCATTTTTATTGTATCTATTTGATTCTTCTTTATTTTCTCCTTTGTTAGTCTGGCTAGTGGTCTATCTATTTTGTTGACCTTTTCAAAAAGCCAGCTTCTGGATTCATTGATTTTTTGAAGGGTTTTTTGTGTCTCTACCTCCTTCAGTTCTGCTCTGATCTTAGTTGTTTCTTGCCTTCTTCTAGCTTTTGCATGTGTTTGCTCTTGCTTCTCTAGTTCTTTTAATTGTGATGTTACGGTGTCGATTTTAGATCTTTCCTACTTTCTCTAATGGGCATTTAGTGCTACAAATTTCCCTCTACACACTGCTTTAAATGTGTCCCAGAGATTCTGGTACATTGTGTCTTTGTTCTCATTGATTTCAAAGAACATCTTTATTTCTGTCTTCCTTTCGTTATGTACCCAGTAGTCATTTAGGAGCAGGTTATTCAGTTTCCATGTAGTTGTACAGTTTTGAGTGAGTTTCTTAATCCAGAGTTCTAATTTAATTGCACTGTGGTCTGAGAGACAGTTTGTTATAATTTCTGTTCTTTTCCATTTGCAGAGGAGTGTTTTAGTTCCAATTATGTGGTCAATTTTAGAATAAGTGTGATGTGGTGCTGAGAAGAATGTATATTCTGTTGATTTGGGGTGGAGAATTCTGTAGATGTCTATTAGGTCCACTTGCTCTGGAGATGAGTTTAAGTCCTGTATATCCTTGTTAATTTTCTGTCTCATTGATCTGTCTAATATTGACAGTGTGGTGTTAAAGTCTCCCACTACTATTGTGTGGGAGTCAAAGTCTCTTTGTAGGTCTCTTAGAACTTGCTTTATGAATCTGAGTGCTCTGTATTAGGTGCAAATATATTTAGGATAGTTAGCTCTACTTGTTGCGTTGATCCCTTTACCATTATGTAATGCCCTTCTTTGTCTCTTTTGACCTTTGTTGGTTTAAAGTCTGTTTATCAGAGACTAGGACTGCAACCCCTGCTTTTTTTGACTTTCGATTTGCTTCATAAATCTTCCTCCATCCCTTTGTTTTGAGCATATGTGTCTTTGGACATGAGATGGGTTTCCTGAATACAGCACACCAATGGGACTTGACTCTCTATCAGATTTGCTAGTCTGTGTCTTTTAATTGTGGCATTTTGCCCATTTACATTTAAGGTTAATATTGTTATGTGTGAATTTGATCCTGTCATTATGATGCTAGCTGGTTATTTTGCCCGTTAGTTGATGCAGTTTCTTCATAACATCAATAGTCTTTACAATTTGGCAGGTGGAATCTAGAAAGGCAGTTGGCCTTGCTGAGCTGTGGTGGGCTCCGCCCAGTTTGAACTTCCCAGTGGCTTTGTTTACACTGTGATCATAAAACTGCCTACTCAAGCCTCAGCAATGGCAGATGCCCCTCCCCCCACCAAGCTTTAGCATCCCAGGTCAATCTCAGACTGCCGCACAAGCAGCGAGCATTTCAAACCAATGGATCTTAGCTTGCTGGGTTCTGTGGGTGTGGGACCCACTGAGCCAAGCACCAGAGGGAATCTCCTGGTCTGCCAGTTGTAAAGACTGGGAGAAAAGTGCAGTATCTGGGCAGGAGTGTACCGTTCCTCCCGGTACAGTCTCTCACAGCTTCCCTTGGCTAGGAAAGGGAAATCCCCTGATACCTTGCACTTCCTGGGTGAGGTGATGCCCTGCCCTGCTTCAGCTCACCCTCCATGGGCTGCACCCACTGTCCAACCAGTCCCAGTGACATGAACCAGGTACCTCAGTTGGAAATGCAGAAATCACCCACCTTCTGTGTTGATCTCACTGGGAGCTGCAGACCGGAGCTGTTCCTGTTCGGCCTCAGTACTTTTGATGAAATACATTATAGTGGTCACTGTTGAATCCTTGCTTACTTCTTCCTCATCCTGTTTCCTTCTTCCTTTCTCTTTCTTTCCTTAGGTGTAAATACCATCTTGCATTGCATTTTATGATTCTCATTTTCATGTATGTTGGAGGCCACTGATTTTGGAGCCTAGCCAAGTGGACTATGGCTTTAGCTGTGCTTAGTACTTTGCATTTTGTGTTCATAGAAATAATATCAGACTCCTCTAAGGCATTTCAGATACTCTCACCTTAATTTGTCCTTGGGACATTTGGCCTCCCATTTCAGGCAGAGCCACTGCGGTGTCAACCAACTCTCTTTGGGAAGCCAACAGCCTTCACACATGTGCAAATGCCGAGTGCTCACTGTGTCCTCCCTCACTTCCTGCCTCTAGGCTTCTTGTTGAAGACAGGGAGGTAATTCTGTGGTCTCAAGCAGGCACAATCCAAAGTGTGTGAGAGGAGTGGGTAGTGGAAGAGGAAAAGACGTGTGTGGTAAAGCTTCAACCAATGGGAGATGGAGACCTGCAAAAATGTTTCTTTCCTCCATGGATCAAGAAGTCATTTAGATAGCTTCTCAGATGACAGTCTTATGATCAATCAGTCATACTTAATACCATGTAGTCCTTCTTCTTCTCTGTTTCATTACTCTTTTCCCTTGTTTGTATTCCATTAGTATGCCTCATAGAGTAAGGTAGTAGCCTTAATCATAAATGGGAAGCCAGATTAAAACAGAGATATTAATCTTGTTGCAGCTCTGTCCTTTTGGCTTTATCTTTCTACCTTTTATCAATCATTGATATGTGTTTGGAGCAGAGGGTGGTATAGCTTACTTTTCCATCTTGACTAGAAGTCATTGATTCCATCTTTGCAACTATTTTCTTGCTGAAAACATCAACATTACTTTTGTATTCACCAAGAAGTCTTTAGCATCAGTTATTTATGTATTTCGTATTACTTGTAAAACAATACAAACTCTTATCAGAAAGCCTGATATAGAAGAGGAATATGATGAATATTAGTTCCTTTGCTGTACCTTTTTTAAAAATATAGTTCCTAAAGTCTCAGTACTTGAACAAACTTTTCTAAGCTTTGTGCTTATTTACGTCACTATAGATAACTCACATTGGATCCCTGCCCCCCACCTCCAGCCCTTTATCTGTTTTTCTTCCAAGACTGTGAATGTGAGGGCAGGAATTGTGTCTTATTCATTTTTGCAAATAGGACAGTGCTAGGCCCAGTTGACTCCCAGTTAATGAATGTGGAATATATTTGACATTTGGTGTGTAGATAGATAAACAGGCTTAAATGTTTTAGATATTTATAAGCAATTCTCTTGGTTTCTTCCCTGAGTGTAGAACACTCTGAGTCCATGGTTAGCAGTTCACTTTTGTGATGGCATGTGTGATTCCTGCTGTTAAATGTGGCTGTTCAAGCAAATGTACTCACCTATGTGATAGTTTGTCTGGAAAAGGGAATACTCTATAAATAGCATACTTCCAGTAATTCAAGATGTAATTTATAATAAGGACTCTCTAATATCATGAGAAAAGTGTCTCATTAGCAATAAAAGCTATTAATGCCACTCTTGTTCATGAAGGATTGCAATAGCATCCCTCATTAGACTAGAAAGGGCAAGAGTGATGCAATCAATGCTGCGGATTAAGAGTTGTTGAATGATCAGATGGATGTTGGGGGTGAGAAAAAAAGCTACAATCCAAAATGACTCCAAGGTTTAGAGTTCGGATAGTATGAGAAGATGATTATGTCATTTTATGAGACAGGGAAATAGGAGAAAGGAAGAATGTGTAAGGGAATTAGATGAGCTTTATTTTTATTGACTTTAATATAAACATTACTTATTCATTCCGGAAATAATTCATTCAATTTCTATTGAACACCTATTATTGCTAGACATTGAGGTAAGCTGTAAGCACACAAATGGCATTCTCCATCAGACATTCTTTTAAAGAACTCACATCATCAAATTTTCAGGCAACTCAAATGCAAGTGAAATAATTGTGTTAGACAAAATAATATAAATTAAAATGTGCATTGAAAAGCAATAATAATACAAAATTAAATGGATGAAATGTAACGAAAATAAATACATGTATAAAAAGCTTGATGTCTGTTGATAGTATGCCATGACTGCCTCTCCCCACAACACATCAAATATGTTCTTAAGCAATAGTAATACAAACATATAATGAAACAGGAAATGTAGAATATGTTTGTCAAATAAATAAATGCATAAATGATAACCCATTGAAAACTTTTCATATCACATCTAGTCTATTGTGGTCAACTCCAGGTGCTATGTTTTTAGCACTAAGTCAACCATAGCGTCATTCTATGTTATGTGAAGAAGCATTAGAGGACTTAGTCACATTTAGGAGAAGAGTCACTTTGAAGTATTTAGCCTCACTGCCTGTTGGCAATGTCAAAACTGAAGCCGTTTCAGCAGAAATGCTACGGAGAACGATTTGTCACAATACAAGATGTAATAGTTCAATAACCGAAGTTATCCTGTGTGAATGAGAGCTGTTCACACAAAGGCTGGATGAAGGGAAGTAGCAGAAAGAGCTCCTGTTAAAAGGCAGTGGACTTTATCACTTGCATAAGTTTTGCAGCTATTAATATTCTAGTAGCCAATCATTACTTCATTCTAAATCTAAAGAAAAAAAAAGGAACAAAGATTTCAATATTTTTTACCAACTTAAAGACTGAATAGGAGAAAGGAGATCCATAAAATGACTTTGTGCTTCAATGCTCTAGGTTTCTTTTTAATCAATTGTGCTGCAGGGTGACATTCTCATAGAAGAGGAAAATAAAGAATATATTAATTTACAAGACTAGCTGAAGAAAAGGTTATTATGGTTGCATACAGTTAAAAAAGGTCACATTTAAAGATTTTCTATCCTAGGATATTTAAAAGTAGAATTCCCTTAGTAAGAGTCTGTTAGGAGAGTACATTTTAACTGTTTGTAGTTCAGCTGGATTTGAAAACTGAATAAATATTAGTGGATGTCACTGATTTTGCAAATGTTCACAATCATTCATTCATTTATTCCTCAAAGACCAGGAAATAAGGAATAAAAACAAAGTATTTTTATGAAATAAATTGTAGTAGGAGAGACAGTAAGTAGACAGATGATTCAAATGCAATGTGATAAGTGATACATTTGAAGCAGTGGTAGCCCTAAGTAAGAATGATCTATTCTGCATGGGTTTGAGGATTTATATGATTGCTCTTGAAGAATGAGATTCAGATGAAGCAGGGAGAGAAGGATATATAGGTATAAGGGAGCAGTATGTGTAAATGGACAAAGATACGATATACTAAAATCTAAGTGTTATGAGAGTTCTGTATGTAATTCAATATAACAACAAAAACCCCCAACAGTTATTTCCTGTTTGTTTATGATGTCCAAGGAACCTTCTAAGCATGTTATATGTATTAACTAATCTAATCTTCACAGCAATCTGGAGCAGTCTGGTTCCAAAGTCTTTACCTTTAACTTTCATGTTACATGCTTTCTAGAAGAGATGGCCTCATGAACGTGCTAATTAACCTGATCTGATCACTGTACAATGTATGTATTGAAATATCCCTATGTACTCCATAAATTTGTACAATTATTATGCATCGATTAAAAAATAATTTTTTTAAAAAAACGATACTTGCAAGAATTAAGAAAAAAGAAATGACTTGAGAGTTTTGGCAGAATGGGAGATTAAATACCTTTAAACCAAGCAAAAGTGGAACCCTGGGGCATACCTGAATATTTACATCCTGCTGCTGGAAAGGAAAGTTGTTACAAATACTTTCAAAAGCAGTTTGCTATTACCGTGTGAAACTGAAGAGCTTAAACCTTGGTTTAGACACAGCTGTGTTCTGGGATCTAATCCCCAGAGAAGGTCTTGCACATGTGCTCCAGGAGACAAGTAGAAGGGCAGCATGTTTGTAATAGCATACACAAAAAGCAAAAATGTTAACCACGGCACATCAATAGTAACAGTGGAATAGGTAAAAATGTTGTACTATATGTGCATAATGGAACACTAAAACAGCAAAAATGAATGAGCTACAGTGATTACATAGGTCTCAGGAAGGTTATACTGAGCAAAAAAAGTAAATTGCAGAATACCTAAAGAACATATGTAAAGAATATGCTGAAATTAGACAACATATTGCTTAGAGATACAAACATGTGGCAAATGATATAAATAATGGAATATGCTTCTTAAAAATTTCTAATTGTGTTTCTTCTGGAGGGAGGACAGGGGAATGAAATATGGTAGGAATGTATAGGTAGATGTCATAGTAATGTTTGATTTACTGTGTTGTTTGTATGTTTTTTGTATCTACTCATAAATTACCACATTTCATGAATTTTAAGACAGTATTTTATTTTAATATTTCTGAAATTGAGATGCATCTTACTAAATAGATAATTATACTATAAAGCATAATAATGTTTTTCTTCTTTGTTTACAGAAAGTAAAGCAGTGCCTCATAATCAAGGACTTCTTAGATCAGTAAAATACAGTAAGGAAAACTAGTTTACAAAAGAATACTCTTGGAGTAATTCTGATAATGCCCTTGAAACTATGTAGAGAATATGTAGAGAAATGGTGGGATATGAGACCAGTGTGGTGGATGGGGTCAGATCACTGAGGAGGTTGTATGCCACTGCTGAGGTTATGCATCCTATAAGAAATAGGACACTATTGAAGAGTTTTATGTAAGAAAATAACATGATAGATTTATATGACTATATGAGGAAAAATAATACAATATATTTCTATGACTTTTTAGAACTTACTTATGATATTGTTCTGAATTATTTTCATTCAATGCTTTCATTTTATTTCTAAGCAATAAATATTATTTTAAAAAAACAACAACCAACTTGAGTGACAATGAATGCAACATTGGTTTTTAAAATAATATGAATCCCACATTGGACTCTTATGTCATCTGACAGAAAACAGGCACTCCCAGGACTTTGGGAGGCTGAGGCAGGTGGATCACATGAGGTCAGGAGTTTGAGACCAGCCTGACCAACATGGTGAAACCCCGTCTCTACTAAAAATACAAAAGCTAGTTGGGTGTGGTGTGGACACCTGTAATTCCAGCTACTCAGGAGGCTGAGGCAGGAGAATTGCTTGAACCTAGGAGGTGAATGTTGCAGTGAGCTGCAGTCATACTACTGCACTCTAGTCTGGGTGACAGAGTGAAACTCCATCTCAAAATAAAAAAATAAAATAAAATAAGGAAAGAAAGAAAATAAAATAAAACAGGCAGCCCCACTACACTCTGAGATGGTTAGAGGAGGCCTTGTGAAGAGGCTTTACCATCACTCATTGGTAATGAGGCCAACTCCACCACAGTGTCAGGATAGACCATGTGGGGAGCTAAAACTCCCACCATATCCAGCAGCAATAAGGCACCCTCCCTCCCCTAACCCTTGGTGTCAATGAAAGCCAAGTGGGCAATCTAGGCTTCTACTTTCACCTGCCAGTGACGAGGCAGTGCCCTTCCCACTGATTGGTGTCATAGAAAGCTAGTTGAAAAATAAGGTGTTAAATAAAATCCAGAAGTTCATAATGTAGTATAAAAATATTCAAGTTTCAATTAAAAAGTATGCACGGCACTAAGAAACAAAATTTCAAACTGAATGAAATAAGGTAGCCAATATATACTATCACTGAGATGACAGAGATATTAGAATTATCTGACAGAGTTACTATGACAATATTTCAACAAGCAAATACAAATGCATACAGGACGAATTTTCCAAAAGTCAACAGTAAACCTTAGCAAAGAAATAGAAGATATAAAGAATGAAATGAAAATTTTAGAACTGAAAAATACAACTAAAATAAAAAGTTCAACATCAGAGTAGAAGGAACAGAGAAAAGAATCAATGAACTGGAAGACAGAACAACAGAAATTACCTAATCTGACCAATAGAGAGAAGATAGGCCAAAACCAACCAACCAACCAACCAACTCAACAAACAAACAAAAACCAAAGCTTCAGGGATCTGTGGTACTCTAACAACAGTGTTACCATGCATGTTTCAGAGTCCTAGGGGGAGGGTAGAAAGAAAGTGAGAGAGTACTTGAAGGAAGTAATGGCTGAAACTTCCCAAATTTGGCAAAAGACATCAACCTACACATTCAAGAAGGTGAATGAATCTCAAATAGGATAAAGTCAAAGAAATCCACTTCAAAACACATCATAATTAAACTTCTGAAAACTTAAGACAAAGAAAAATCTTGAACATGGCCCAAGTAAAATGATATCTTAACTACAGGGAAGAAAATAATTCAAATAACAGTGGATTTCTCATCATAAACCATGGAGGCCAAAGGGAAGTAACATGTTTTTCCAATGGTGAAAGAAAGGAAATTTCAACCCAGACTCTTATACCCAGAAAAAAAAAATCCTTTGGAATGAGGGGGAACTCAGGACATTCTTCAGTGGAAAAAAAAAACTAAGAGAATTAATCACCAGCTGACCTACCCAAAAACAATGGCTTAAAGAAATCCTTTAAACAAATAATAAAAAAAGAATCATGGAAGATCAGAAAGGAATAAAGAAAAGAATATGTTAAAATTGGAAAGTACAATGAGAGCCTTTCCTTTTCCTCTCAAGTTTTTAGTTATTTATTTATTTTTTGAAATGGGGCCTCACAATGGTGGCCAGGATGGAGCACAGTAGGAGGTTCATAGCTTCCTTCAGCCTCAACTCCTGGACTCAATTGATCCTTCTGCCTCAGCCTTCGAAGTAGCTGGGACTACAAGTGTATCACTATACCCAGCAAAGGGTTTTCTGAATTATGTTTTATGTTTGAAATGAAATTTATAATTGTCTGATGTAATTCTAAATGTATGTAGAGGAAATACTTAAATAATTAAACACGATAAATAAAGAGATGTAAGCAAAGAGAGACAGTTTACTTGAAGTGGTAATACAACACCAGTAGACTGTGATAGGTTGTGCATAAGTAATGTAACACCTATAATGGCCACTAAAAAAGCTATACAAAAAGATATACACGTAAATATTATGGATAAGTCAAAATAGAATTCTAAAATAATGTTCAAATAACCAACAGGACACTAGGAAAAATATAGCAGAAATGGAAAGCAGAATAGTCAACAAAAAATAAAATAGTAGACTTAATGTCTAATATACCAATAATCATTTTAAAGGTAAATGATCTAAATATACCAATTAAAGAGTAGAGATTAGTAGAATAAATTAAAACATGACTATGCTATATGCTTTCAACAAAACTCACTTTAAATATAATGATATAGAGAGGTTGAAAGTAAAATGATGGAAAAAGGTATATCATGAAAACATTACTCAAAGGAAAGAAAGAGTGGCTACATTAATATTAGTTAAAGAAAACTTCAGAGCAAAAAAATTAGCAAAACCAGAGAGTGACACCATGTTATGATAAAAGGGTTAATTCACCAAAAGACATAGCAATCCCAAATGTAAATGTACCAAAACAACAGAATGGAAAAAAACAAAACTGAGTGGAGCAAAAACTGGCAGAACTGAAAAGAGAAACAGAAAATTTCATTATCATAGTTGGCAACTTCAAGATCCCTCTCTCAGTAATTGATAGAGATATCTATACAGAAAATCATAATTCAATGCCATTAACTAATTCAACACCATTAACTAATAGGATCTAATCAATATTCATAAATCATTGAATTCAACTATAGTAGAATATGTACATTTTTTTCAAGTGCCCACAGAACATATACCAAGATAGACCATATCCTGGGTTATAAAACAAACTTGAACAAATTTAAAATAATTGAAGCCACATAGAATGTGTTACCTAACCTCAATGAAACAAACTATAAATCAATCACAGAAAGATAATAAAAAAGTCTCCAAACACTTGGAAACTTAACAACACACTTCTTTTTTTTTTTTTTTTTTTTTTTTTTTTT
>NW_016814646.1:189383-205351 GCF_001698545.2 Rhinopithecus bieti | reverse complement strand
TCTCAATAGATGCAGAAAAGGCTTTTGACAAAATGCAACAGCGCTTCATGCTGAAAACGCGCAATAAATTCGGAAGTGAGTGAACGTGCCTGAAAATAATAAGAGCTATTTATGACAAACCCACAGCTAATATCATTCTGAATGGGCAAAAACTGGAAAAATTCCCTTTGAAAACTGGCACAAGACAGGGATGCCCTCTCTCACCACTCCTATTCAACATAGTGTTGGAAGTTCTGGCTAGGGCAATCAGGCAAGAGAAAGAAATCAAGGGTATCCAGTTAGGAAAAGAAGAAGTCAAATTGTCCCTGTTTGCAGATGACATGATTGTATATTTAGAAAACCCCATCGTCTCAGCCCAAAATCTCCTTAAGCTGATAAGCAACTTCAGCAAAGTCTCAGGATACAAAATTAATGTGCAAAAATCACAAGCATTCTTATACACCAGTAACAGACAAGCAGAGAGCCAAATCAGGAACAACACACTTCTTAATAATCTGTGGGTCAAAGAGGAATCTCAAGGAAATTTAAAAATACATTAAACAAAATGGAAAGGTAAATATAACGTATCAAAATTTATGCGACACAGCTAAAGCAGTGCTGAAAGGGAAATGGATGTAGAAGTGGGAAAAGTCTCAAAGCAGTAGTTTAAAGTTTTATCTCAAGAATTTAGATAAAGAAGAGAGAAATAAGCCCAAAGAAGGCAGATGAAAAAAAAATGAAATAGAAATCCTTAAAATTAAAATCAGAAAACTAGTAGGAAAATCAATGAAAATAAGAGCTAATTCAATAAAATACATAAATATCTGGGAAGATTGACAAAAAGAGAAAGGCAACACATGTTAGCAATGTCAGGAATGGACAGGAGAGGGAAATCCAGGTTTTGATTGTGCCTTATAATGAAGTCAGGGACATAAGAGAATATCAAGGCACTGTAGCTCACAGTGTGGGCAGTTAGATATATGGGGCTCTACAGACACAGACAGATTGGCCAAAGCTAAGGAAGTGTGACAAGGATAACTTGAATTCGAGGGCAAACTTCAAAGTCCTTAGGTGAACAGCAATGCTATGGAGTGATTTAATATTTGTAAGAATATAGCTCATTTCCATGAACTTGATTTCCATTGCACACAGAGAAGACTTCTAGCTTCTCAAGAACTTAGAAGTCTTGTCTGTGTGTAATGGATATTTAAGGTCATTTACTTTGTCTTGATTGTCAAAATATTTTGGCATCTATATAACTACTCTCACATTATCTGGTTTTAGACCCCCACTGTGAAAACTCTGGGCATATGGATTAATTATGCCATTTTATTTTTTGTATTTCTGATGCTTTGACATCTGAGACCTTGCTGACCCTCCCAGGACTAGCAGATTCCTGGAAACGATAAATAGCTTGCCTAGGAGTGTGTTTTTCATATGTAAACCAATCCACAGCCCATACCTCAATCACTACCTTTACTAAGCTCTCACACTCTGGAACACTATCCATGTGCATGGCCTAATTACTTCAAGGCTAGGTACCCAGACAACTAGAGACAGCACTTATGCCCCATAGCCCGCTGAAATTGTTCAAACTAGGCAATAGTAAGCCCACTTAACCTGCATTGTCTGTTTCTTATTGTGGAAAACACAATAGAATCTCCTTGCCTGTTTTCCCCTTGCTCTTCTCTGCCTCCTCACTGACCCTGGTGCTTCCCCATATGGCTTCTTTCCCATGATGTGACCCCCTCCTCTGGGAACTGTGAGTAACAAACTATATTTTCAATGGCAATTATTTCCTGGTCTGCTGGCCTCATCATACCTAAATAATGAAAAAACCCTATATTGTAAAATAATATCCCAACAGGATATTGCAGAGTGGGACACAGGTATGCTATGGGTCTTGGGACTTGCTTTTATGATGGATGTTGTATTTACTTTTTTGCATATATAATTCTGTTCAATCAAAGAGAGGCAGAATGTTTGGCAAGTGTTAGCTGTGCTGGTCTTCTCAGAGCTGAACTAGAAAGCCTTTATTTATGGCTTTTATGACATTTAATGGTGACTGCGTAAAAATCACTCACATTATGAAGTTTAACAGTAACATTTTTCAATGCCTTGTCTTATTTAAACCACACAATGCTATTGTCATTCTTATTTTACAGCTGAGGAAATTGAAGCCCAGGGAGCTTGTGAATTGCTCAAGTTCATGGCTTCCAAGTTTCAGAAATGTGACTATTCCTAAATCAGTGCTTTGTATATTCTAAATTATATTGTTGTATTCATAATAGGAGTAATGATTCTCAATAAGAAATAGTGCAGAAAAAGCCTATGGAGGCCCAAAATTCAGAATAAATTTCAGAAACATAATACCATGGCCTCGGTTTTAAGATTCGTTTATCTAATTTACCTAAGGTTCTTTTTGTTTAACTACTTTGCCCTCTTACTTTTGCTACAGAGGATCCATATTATTTTTAATTCAGCTTTTACTTTGACATAATTAAAGATTCACCTGAATTCTTAAGAAATAATACAGAGAGAGTCCACGTACCTTTTGTGCAGTTTCCCCCAATGGTAACATCTTGCAAAAGTATAGTACATTATTGCAAATGTGATATTGACAATCATGCAGTTAAGATACAGAACATTTTCTTTTTAAAAAAATTTTATTTTACTTTCATTCATTATTGCCAAAAATGGGAAGAAACATAGGTAACTAATAATGAGTGAACAAACAAGCTGTGAAACATCCACATATTAGAATATCATTCAGGAATAGAAATAAATGAGCTGTCAAGCAATGAAAATACATGGAGAAACTTTAAATGCATATTGCTATGTGTAAAAAGCCAGTGAAAAGATTAATGGTTGTCCAGGGCTGGAGGAGAGGGGAGGCATAAAGAGGTGGATCACAGGGGGAGATACAGGACATTTTCACTACCACAGGATCCCTCATGTTGCCTTTTTATATCCATACCCGCATCCTTCTAGCCCCTACCGTCTCCTTAACCACTAGCAACTACTAATCTGTTTTCCATTGTTTCTGTAACATATATTTTTTCCATTTCAAGAATGTTATATAAATGAAAACATGTAGCATATATTTTGGAATTTTTTCCCACTCAGCATAATTCTCTGGAGATTCATTCAGGTTTCTGTGCTCACTGGCAGTTTGTTTCTTTTTATTGCTGAGTAGTATCCCATAGTATTAATGTACCGCAGTTTGTTTAAAAATTCACTCACTGAAGGACATATGAGTTGTCTGGTGTTAGGTTATCACAAAGTTGCTACAGACATTCATATACATGTTTTGTGTAAACATAAACTTTAATTTTTTCTAGAATAAATGCCCGGGAGTGCAATTGCTGGGTTGTATTTTTGTTGCTTGTTTGTATAACAGGCTGCCAAACTGTTTTCTAGAGTGGCTGTATCATTTTACATGCCCGCCAGCAACATACAGGTGATTCAATTTCTCCATATTCCACCAGCATTTGATGTTGTTACTGGTATTTATCTTAATTCTTTTGAGAGACATATAGTGATATTTACTGTAATTTTAATCTGCATTTTCTTAACGGCTAGTGATGTTGGATGTCTTTTCACGTTCTTGCTGGCCATTTGTATATCCTCTAAATTGAAATGTGTTGTCAGGTCTTTTGTCTATTTTCTAGATTTTTGTTTCTGTTGAGTTTTGTGAGTTTTTTAAAGCATATTGTAGATACTAGTCTTTTATCAAATATGTGGCTTGCAATTGTTTCCCCAGTCTGTAACTTGTCTCTTCTTCGTCTCCACATAGGCTGTCATAGAACAAAAGTTTTTAATTTTGATGAAGACTAATTTATCACTTTTCCCGTTTATGGGTCGTGCTTTTGGTGTTTAAAACTCTGCCTGGCTGAGATCCAAAGAGTTTGTCTTATGCTTTTTCTAGAAGTTTTATATTTTACATTTCAGTTCATGATGCATCTTGAGAGAATTTGTGTACAAAGTGTGAGACTTGGGTAAAGTTTTATTTGTTTTCTTTTGTCTAGAGACATCCAAATGCTGTAGAACCACTTGCTAAACTCGCAATCTGTCCTCCATTGAATTGTCTTTGTACCGTTATCATAAATAACTGGGCATCTACTTCTGGGTCTTTGTTCATTGACCCTCAGACCTCTTCCAATTGTTTCTTATGTTCACAACTCTGTAACTAAATTAATGTCTTACAGATAGTCATGGCTATAAAGATAAATACAAACTATTGTAAATGAAACATCTACATTTAGAAAAAATAGGTAATTTATTTTTTATGCATTGTTTAATGCTCCTCTTGCCAAGTCCCAGGTAAAATGCCTTTCAGGGTCAGGGAGATCCTGCAAATCCTTGTATAATAGAGAACACCACTTCTGTAATAAGCTCTGAATGTTAATCATGTGGCTGTTAGACTCTTTCTAGAGTGGCCTCTGATGGGTTTGAACAATTAATCCTCATGAGCTGTAAATCAGGTGACCTCTAAGGAAAAGGAGAGGAGATAGTAGAAATATTTCACCTCCCATCTAAAATTAGGAGGCCTGAAATTTCCCTGGCAAACTCAACACACATCTTCAGTGGGGGTGCTATCTGAAGTATGTTCAGTGGAGGTGAAAAAATAATATTCTATGTGTGAGGGCATTCTGGAGACCCACTTTCAACTTAGAGCTTCTTCCTCTCATTCCCAAAGAATGACTCTTGTCTTCCTACAATTAAAAAAGAGTTAATATTTTTTGAGCAAGTTTTGTTGAAAGCACCTCTTTTCAAATGTTTTTCTTCAGAGGGGCTAAGCCATTTCATAAACAGGCAAGACAGAAAACATGTTTGGGCTGGATTGACAAATGATATTATAAAAATTCCCATGGGAGTAATTTTAATCTTTGAGATCTACCAATTAAATTACCTAAACCTTTTATCCAAAGATTTCATGCCCTGACTTTTAATGTTTGCTAGTGCATTAGAGAACACAACCAGAGATTTCTTTGCTGTTTTCTCTTGGGGTAAATGCTGCACAGAATGACGGGATCATGTGGTTTAACTCTCTGTCTCTCTCTGTCTCTCTCTTTCCCTCTCTTGTGCTCTCTTGATAGATAGACACACAGATAGATGGTGCTGTCATTTGTGCCTAAATTCCTTTCACTTATCAACCTTACAAGAAGAAAAATATGACTGCTGCCTTATTTCAGGAGAAAGAAATCTAACAATGTAACTTGTTTTATGTCTTTTAATAAAAAGCAATACATTTGGGTTGCAAAGGAGACCTTCAAAAATAACATAACATTACCCTTCATATTTTATCAGTAATTCATTATCTTATTCTTTCTTTGTAAGTTTAGAAGCTTTAACTTCTTGGTCTTGTTCATCTTAGATATTAGTGTTCTTGCTTTAGCTATTGCAGTTTGAGAGGGTCACTCAGCCACAGGTTCTGTTAGAGCTGACTGACAGACACTAATAAATAAATCAAATGGTATTGATTTTATGTCCTAAGTGTGCATAATTAAGATCACTTCTCTTACTTGCTGGTGTTGCAAATACAGAGCATTGGCTAAAGGTGAGTCCAACTGAGGATGCATGAATAAGTGCACAGCTTTGTGAGCGCTGCCAGAAAAAAAGAAACAACTGAAGGTACATATTTTGTTGTTGTTATAGTTTTTCAGCTTTTATTTTAGGTACAGGGGGTACTTGTGCAGGTTTGTTACATGGGCATATTACATCCAGGTAGTGAGCATAATACCCACTAGGTAGTTTTCAACCCAAGCCCCCGTCTCTCTTTCCCTTCACAATGTCTATTGTTTCCATGTTTCTGTCTATATATGCTCAATGTTTAGCTACCACTTGCAAGTAAGAACATGTAGTATGGTAATTGGTTTCCTGTTCCTTCATTAATTCATTTAGCATTATGGCCTCCAGCTGCATTCATGTTGCTGCAAAGGATGTGAATTCATTCTTTTTTGTAGCTGTGTAGTATTCCATAGGGTATATGTACCACACTTTGTCCAATCCACCATTGCTGGGCATCTGGGTTGATTCCATGTCTTTGCTATTGTGAATAGCATGGCAATGACCATATGAGTGCATGTGTCTTTTTGGTATTATAATGTATTTTCCTTTGGATATATACCCAGTAATGGGGATTGCTGGGTCTGCTGGGTCAAATGGTAGCTCCATTTTCAATTCTTTGAAAAATCCCCAAACTGTTTTCCACAGTGACTGAACTAGTTTACATTCCCACCAACAGTGTATAAGCATTTGAAGATGCATTTTAATAGCCATATGGGTTGGTAGTGTCACTTATCTCATTAAAAAAATAATTTTCTTCTGTGTTCTCCAACTCAGTGTTTAGTTTTTTTTCTCAGTTACCTAGTACAGAAAGATAAATGTGCCATTGGATAGTGTGAATATATATACTACTAAATTAACATTTGAGGGTATAAGGATATTTCTAATAAAAGCAAGTGAAAACCATGAATTCTTAATGATGGAGTTATTTCGGTTTTAAATTTCTTATATTAACAAGGCTAATTTTTTTGTTCAGTTTGGATTTGACTGAAGGGTGTTTGAGTTTTTAAGAATTCAACATGAGTAAGTCAATATAATGATTTATTTGACCCTTACACAGCAGTCTTTAATTAAAAAAAAACCCACAAAGTTTTTTTGAGTGCCTGCTTGTAGTTAAAAACAGAACCGTTCTTACTGGTGTTGGGGGGACAAGGTTGTGTGTTACAGCAGCCCTCCCCTGATAGCTAACTGCAGGAAATGCAAAATTGGGCGGGGGGTTGGTTTTGTCTATGGCTTCTCTCTTCCAGTGTTACTGCTCAGTTATCTGGATGCTAGGTCACTTGGCATGCCTAAACTCTAGGTTGCATCAATCCCTGTACCTGGCATTATCAAAAGTTATCTGTTGCATGGTCTCTCGCCAGGGTGTTTTCCCCATTATCCAAACTGGTAGCCAGCTATTCTGATCAAAAGAGATGTGTACAAAAGTCTCCCTATCCTTCTCCTGTATATGTGTGTGTGTATATATGATATGATATATATATGAGATATCATATATATCATATATCATATATGTATCTCTATATATGTATTTATAAAGTCACCTTTGGAGGGCAAAACATAAACCCAAGGGAGTGATGACAGCCTAGGAATTTCAAATGTTATGAAAGCAGTAAGTATAGATTAGTGATTCTATGTGGCTTTCCTGACATCATACTGTGTGCATATCTCCCTGCATTTTCATAAGGTTCAGTCTACATATGGCAAATGAACATATTGGTGTCACTTGATGGTCATTGCAAAAATTAAGTTCGCAAACCTGAAATTAAAAAATAACAAGTGTTAAATCTATTACATATAAATACGTAAGTGGTAAATCTGTTACGTAAAAAATAACAAGTGTTAAATCTATTACATATTTATTTCATTCTTCTTTTTGGTAGTTCTAATATAAGTGAGATAAATCATAGTACAAGTAGAAATGCATGTATGATAGATTATGCTTTATAATTAGACCCTCGTTTTGTGTAATATTCATTAGTACACTGGCAATTTTTATTTTAATTATTTAAAATTTAGAATAATTCAGTGATTATTGCTACATGTTCCTGACTTTTGAACACCTATTCATTTATTAACTCAGATTTCTTGAATCCTTTTTGTCTTGCAGGCTCTAAGTTAATATAAGGGGCATGGAGATTTTATGAAGAGAAAACAAATGGATCATTTAGGACTTACAAGTGATTAACTAGTCATTATACGAATCATACTCTATTTATTAGTGAAATGAAAGAAGAGAAAAATAAAGCACACACAGAAGCACTAACAAAACAAACATTAGCAAAAATTTAACCTAGAGTATATCAGCTTTCCAAACTCCAAATCACAATGCATCCTTGGGCAGATGCCCACCTTTGCGGTGCTGCTTCTTCATTTACACTATCACCTTATGCATCTTTAATAAAAAGGTTTCCTCATAGAGCTCACTGCATTGATCACCAGCCCTGCAAGGCAGATGGCAAATTTGCATTTAACCACACTCTGGAAGGTGCCACACCCAGATATTTTTTGGTATCAAGTCAGTGGTTTCATGTTATTACTAAGACAGCATGGTGTGCCTCTTAACTCCAACAAGGTACTAGCCCAGTTTTAATTATGTTCTTCATTTAGAAAGTAGATTTTGTTGTTTTATCCTGTAACATTGCGAAGGATTTCAACTTAATGAATGCTTGCAACTGCAATAACTTCCTTGTTTTCTGTGTAATGTTGTATATAATGTGTCTCCGAGGAGTCCAACTGTTTAAATGAGTCATGTTTGCTTTCTTTTCTGATTAACATTAAAATTAAAGACTATGAAAACATAAATGTCCAGACAAATACATTATCCAATTTAGAATAAAATTGGGCTAAGAAATGTAAAAACTATTACTCATCTACCACCTTTTCACCATTATTCTGTAGTCACCAATAGCTCTTTTTTTCTAAAACTTGTTTTCTTTGTTCTAATAATGCTATTCCAGTGATTCTTTACTTATGGTCAGTTTAGAACTTTCATAGACATGAACAAAGCTATGTTCCAGAGCAAATTGTTTCAGTTCCTCTCACCATCAATAAACAGTATTAAGTTATCTATAGTTATTTTGAAGTTGACCTGTGTATTATTGGTTACTTCATAGCATTAGTCATAAATAGGTGCCCCTTGGACTATAAGCTGTTTTATTTTGTCAACTCAGCGTTTTTGTTTTTATTTTTTACTAAATTTGTGTGCTTTCAAGTGAACATGCACTTTTCAGTTTTGCTAAAACTCCAACAATCACTTTTTACATGTAGCTTATTCATTTCTACTTTTATTTTATTATTTCAATAGTTTTTGGGGAACAGGCAGTGTTTGATTACATGGATAAGTTCTTTAGTGAATTCTGAGATTTTGGTGCACCCATCACCTGAGCAGTATACACTGTACCCAATGTGCAGTCTTTTATCCTTCACTCCCCCCACCCCCCGAGTCCCCGAAGTCCATTATATTATTCTTATGCCTTTGTGTCCTCATAGCTTAGCTCCCACTTATAAGTGAGACAATAACAGTGTTTGGTTTTCCATTCCTCAGTTACTTCACTTAGATAATGGTTTCCAACTCCATCCAGGTTGCTGTGAATGCCATTATCTCATTCCTTTTTATGTGTAGCCTGTTCATTTTAAATGCCTATACCTGGCTGGCATTCATCACATTGGCTAAGTGCTTATAAGAAAAGGATAAACAGTAAAATTAAAGAGTCAGAAAAGCTAAAAATTATTTTTTAATATAGCTTATGGGATGAATTCACAGTAGAAACAACTGAGAGGAATAAGAAGTGGTCACCTGTTCTTTGTGAAAAGTTCTGGGCCTTTGCAATTGATAGTAGGAACATTGATTAACAAGACTGTAAATATTTGAATATGAGGCTAGAGGATCAGCATCAAGGTTGAAAGACGGTTACGTTATTGTGTATTCAGACAGTTAGGAGTCTTTTGGAGGAGTTAAAAGCCAAGCATGGTGAAAATGAGATTGATGAGATTATTACTTTAAATTACAGCTAGTTCCATAGGTTCAAGACCTGTTTGAATCTGCACAACATCAAAGTGAAGATAGAGGCTGCAAGTGCTGATAATGTAATTTCTTAGAAGAAGGATAGTTCACCCAATGAAGATGAAATTAATCTATTTTTGGGAAAGTATGTCACAAGAATGTACATAATAATGTGGCAAATAGTATGCAAGGTGTTAAAGCTTTGAAGGACAAATTCGAACTTCTACTGGATAAGGATTGTAAATTTAAGCCTCTTTTATGTCAAACAGCTTTTCACCTTCAGATTATTTCACAGTTTGCAGAATTTATACGTAGGAGGATAGAAGAATAGAAAATGTATCCATTGCCCTAGCTCTGGTGATATTATAAATCATGGCAAAAATAATCATTTATTACTTCAATCCTAACAATACTGCAGTTACATTTTGATGTGTGTTAAAATATATTTTCATTAAAAATTGTGGTTAAATATACATACATAAAATTACCATCTTAACCATGTGAAAGCATATGGCTCTGTAGCATTAATTACATTCATGTTAAAGTGCAACCATTATCCCCATTCATCTTCAGAACTTTTTCATCTTCCCCAACTGAAACTGCCTCTATGCACTAAGTTCCTATTGCTTCTTTCCCTAGCCCCTGGCAACCACCATTCTACTTTCTATCTCTATAAATTTGACTACTTTAGGTACCTCACATGAGTAGAATAATATAATATTTGTTCTTTTATGAATGGCTTATTTCACTTAGCATGATGTTTTCAAAGTTCTTCCTGTTATAGCATGAGTCAGAATTTCCTTCATTTTTAACTCGAATAATATTTCATTATATGTATATCCCATATTTTCCTTATCCATTCATCTGTTGATGGTTGATGGATAGTTGGTTTGTTTCTACCTTTTGGCTATTATGAATACATAATGCTGCCATGAACATGGGTATACAAGTATCTGTTCAAGTCCCTGCTTTAATTCTTTTGAGTATATTCTCAGATGTGGAATTGCAGGGTCATGTGGTAATTCCATTTTTAATTCTTTGAGGAGCAACCATATCATTGTCTATAGTTGCTGCACCATTTCACATTGCTACCAGCAATACACAAGGATTCCAATTTCTGTACATCCTCCCCAAATTATTGTCTTCTTTTTGATAATACCTATTCTAATTAATGTGAAGTGAGATCTCATTATGTTTTTGACATACATTTCCTTAATGATTAGTGATGTTGAACATATTTTCATGTGTTTATTGGCCCTTTGTATATCTTCTTTGGATAAATGTCTGTTCAAGTCTTTTGCCCATTTTAAAATCAGGTTTTTTTTGTTGTTGAGTTGGAGTTCTTTATATATATTCTCGATGTTGATCTCTTATCAGATATATAATTTGCAAATATTTTTCTCCCATTTGGTGGACTGTCATTTCACTCTATTGATAGTGTCCCTTTATGCACAAACGGTTTTAATTTTGGTGAAGTTTATTCATTTATTGTTTCACTTGTTGCCTATGCTTTTGGTGTCTCTTCGGAAATCATTGCCAAACACAATGATGTGAAGATTTTGCTCTAATTTTTCTTCTACTAGTTTTATAGTTTTCATTCTTACATTTAGTTTTTAATTCGTTTTGAGTTAAATTTTGTAAATGGTTGAAGGAAAGGGTCCAGCTTCATTTTTTTGCATATGGATATCCATTTCCAACATCATTTGCTGAATGTTTTTCAATTTTAAAGAAAATTATCAGGTATAGTATATTTTTTGGTCTATAACTAACGCTCGCTTATATTTGATAATTTAAGTTTAATGTTAAAAAGATTAGCACATACACTCCAGCAATATCTGGATAAACACACACACACAATAAATGTAAAATCACAAGAGTTGAGTTTGCATGAGATATCACTTGTCTTCTTGGGGAAAAATATAGCAAATAAGACATTACTGGACATATAGACATCATCAAATTTTAGAGAAAGACTTTCCTGACACTTTAAGGAGTTGAGAAACCTCTTGGAGTCAGAGAAAGGCAAAGGTAAGTGTCCTGTTTTAGCATTATAATTTAATTTCTACTGTGTATTTTTGTGATTATAAGAATAAATAATTGTTTAATCAATCACAATATTTTCAAAATAAAATGGTTGTGGGCCACAGATTTCTAGAATTTAATACCATAACTCTATTTACCAACAACTCTGATGAACATATTTTATGATTAGATATTTCATTTATTTGAAATAAATTTATGATAATTTTACCTTTGACAGTTTTCTTTAATAACTTTACATGTACTTTTAAATACTTTAAATTAAAATTTTATGATAATATAACTTATCAATAATTGTTGATAGACTGGATATTCTATAAATAAATGAATATAAACTTCTTTCAGTAAGGAATCTCAGATGACATCTAAGGGTTAGTTTATAATATTTTTCAGAATATATAAATCATTGTATATTTTTCCCTATCTTTCTTTTCTTGCCTCATAGCTTCTATTTCTATCTTTTACAGATTATTATGTTCAGCTTTGGGGTATACATTCCTCCATTGCTTTAGCTGACTCCCTCAAAAAGCTTTATTTTCTTTTGTGGTTTGTAATCTTTGTGAGTTAGTCTTCAGGAGAAGCTGTTTTTCTTTGCAGTCAAAGAATATTCTGCAGTATGGATGTCTACCCTTAATTGTTTTGATTTTTGTCTCTGCAGAAGCCTCAACTGCATTGTAAAATTTACCTTGCACCTTGTCTCACTAGATGCTTAAAATTTAATTTCTCCAAGAAGACTTCATCATCTCCTCTATTCTTGGCTTGTAGATGACCAACTTCTCTTGGTATCTTCAAATGGCCTTCCCTCTGTGTCTGTCTGCATTCTAATTTCCTCCTCTTCTAAGAACAACAATCACACTGGATTAGGGTCTACCCTAATGACTTCATTTTAACTAAACCACCTCTTTCAAGACCCTATCTCCAAACACAGTCACATGCTGAGCTATGGGGCATTAGGACTTCTGCATACAAATTTTGGGAGGACACAATTCAGCCCATAATGGGTACCAACCAGTTATTCAAGCCAGAACTCTGGGCATTGTGCTTTACTTTACTTTACTTACTTTATTTACTCTCTCATTTCAAGTAGTCACCATTGACTCTACTTCCTAAGTATCTCAAATTATCCGTTTCTATGAATCTTCACTGCTACTTTTCAACTTTGGCCATCATCATTTTTATCTCTAGATAACAGTAATAACCTTACTGGTTTATTTCTCTCCAGTATATTGCACTCCTTTACTCTTTCTTCCACATGATAGAGTAATTTTTAAAAATGTAATTCTTATGATTATGTCTTTATCTATCCCTGCTGAAAACCACTCAGAAGTCTAAAATCCTTTTCATTGTTTAGGAAGCTTTGATCTGAATGGCATCTGCTTTTCTCTTCAGTCCAATTTTTTTGTTTTATGCTTTTTGCCGAGACCAACTCAGTTGGGGAGACCCTAACCCGGCTGTGCTAGAGGAATTAAACACACACACACACACACACACACAGAAATATAAAGGTGTGAAGTGGGAAATCAGGGATCTCACAGCCTTCAGAGCTGAGAGCCCCAAACAGAGATTTACCCACATATTTATTAACAGCAAAACAGTCATTAGCATGGTTTCTATAGATATTAAATTAACCAAAAATATCCCTTATGGGAAATGAAGGGATGGGCCAAATTAAATGAATAGGTTGGGCTAGTTAACTGCAGCAGGAACACGCCCTTAAGACATAAATCATTCATGCTATTGTCTGTGTCTTAAGAATGTCTTTAAGCAGTTTTCTGCCCTGTGGAGGCCAGGTGTTCCTTGCCTTCATTCCCTTAAACCCACAACCTTCCAGCTTGGGTGTTAGGGCCATTATGAACATGTCACAGTGCTGCAGAGATTTTGTTTATGGCCAGTCTTGGGGCCAGTTTATGGCCAGATTTTAGGGGGCTTGCTCCCAACATGTCTCCCTTCTTTGATTTTCAAAGAGATAAAAGCAAGGGCAGCTTTGTCTTTTCTTGCAGGAGTCGGGATCCGCATCTGCAGACTATACAAAGACAAACGATATAGATTAAAAGCACAATCATCATTGAAATTTCAGAGCTTCCAAGTGTTTTATCCATTTTAATGGGTTACTAGCTGCTAACTTGTCTGCAGCTCCTTTAAGCTCTCCAGTTCCTGGCATTAAGGTCAGGTGTGCCTGGGATGCTTTAAATATTTGTTCTTTTAATTTTGCTATATCCAAAAACAAGGGTGTAGAGTATCCTTCTAGATGCTTTTTATTCTTTCCCAAATTTTGATCTTTTTTTCTATTATTATTATTATTATTATACTTTAAGTTCTAGGGTACGTACCAAATTTTGATCTTTTTAAGAGCATTTAATAGTTTCCACAAATCCTTATGTTTAGCTCCTAGAGCAGGCCATATCATTTGAGGGTGAGGTGCCTCTATACCGCCATGGTTCCAGATAACAGGAACTTTTGCTATACTTCTTACCATTTCTAGCATCTGATCGTTTCGTTCAGATCGTCTGAACATAGTGTGATCGTGGCACGCAGACTGAGAGGTGCAATTCAAGCTACATATTCCCTTAGGTGACCAATAATAATAATTCCATAGGAATCGTGCAACACATCTGCCTGTTCTGCAAAGCAATCTTCCTAAACAAGTATGTTCAGTTTTTCTAACTGGGTCCAATCCTGTTTACAAATAGGTTTTTAAGGGCAGTATGCCACAATTATAGAAGCAGATTTATTATGGTAAATACTTGAGATCAGAAAGCACGTGTAACTGTGTCATAGAGTGATTGCATCCAGGCAATATTACCAGCCCTTATTGAAGGAACACTCATGGCAGTGGTGATAATAGCTATCATAGCTACCATTAAATTATTCATCGTGACTGGTTGTCTCGCTTTCCTCAGGTTTTCTTCCGTCATCTGTGACAGCTTCTTGATCTGTCCCCAGGTGGGTGGCTATGTTTGATGGGTGTTGCTCGTGACAGTTGGGGTCCTCCTCAGCATCAGTCTCAACATGGTTGCAACTGAGGGATCCTCTGGATCCTCCCAGAGTCTCTTCCTCAGCATCTGGCTCATGATAAGGTTTTAGGTGTCTTGATGATATCCAAATCGGCTGTTGATTTTGGCCTGGAGAAATAAAGCATAACCTCTACCCCAAGTTATTATTTTACCTATTTCCCAACTTTTTGTTATTTATTATCTCTACCAAATCAGTTGTTCTGTTTCTGTCTTTGCAGCTGGTTTCTGTAGATGCTATTCAGCTGCTGATAACATCTGGCCTTTGGGCAGGCTCAAAAAGTTTAAAGTCAATAATGCTAGGTTCCGTTGCATCTGTGGGGTTCCATCATTTTCTCCCTTTCTGCTTTTGCAACTGCTGTTTTAGGGAGAGATTTATTCTTTCCACTGTGGCTTGTCCTTGAGAATTGTATGGGATACCAGTAATGTGTTTAATACTTCACATAGAGAAAAATGTAGAGTTTGGCTAGTATAGCCTGGAGCATTATCTGTTTTAATAGAAGCTGGAATGCCCATCACCACCAAACACTGCAAAAGATGATGTTTAACACAGGCAGAAGACTATTCTGTTTGGCATGTAGCCCAGACAATGTGAGAAAAGGTGCCCACACATACATGTACATAAACTAGTCTCCCAAATGAGGGAACATGTGTGACATCCATTTACCAAATAGAGTTAGGTTCCAGTCCTCGAGGATTAACTCCTCCTGTAAAAAATGAGGAATGTACCATTTGGCAAGTTGGGCATTGCTGGATAATAGCTTTCACTTCTTTCCAAGTAATGCTGTACCTGCGTTTGAGACCAGAGGCATTAACATGGGTCAACTTGTGTAAGTGTCTAGCATTAGATATTGCAGTAGCAACTAGGTGATCAGCCATTTGATTCCCTTCAGTCAAAGGTCCTGGAAGAGGTATATGAGCCCTAATGTGGGTGATGTAAAAAGGGTACATTTTATTCCTAACTGCTATTTGCAATTGGGTAAATAAAGTCATCAGTTGTTCATCTGTATGAAATCGTAACTGAGCATTTTCAATTAACTGTGTGGAATGAACCACGTATGAAGACTCAGAAATTACATTAATAGGCATATTAAAAGCAGCAAATACCTCAATTACAGTTACAAGCTCTGCTTTTTGAGCTGAAGTATAGGGCGGCTGAAGAACTTTACTTTTTGAACCAGAATAAGAAGCTTTACTGTTACTAGACCCATCTGTAAAACATTGTCAGCACCTTCAATTGGTTTAAATTTAGTTATTTTAGGGAGAATCCAATTAGTTAATTTCAAAAACTGAAACAGCTTCATTTTAGAAAAACGGTTATCAAGAATACCCACAAAGTCAGCTAAATGGGCTTGCCAAGTAAGACT
>NW_016814646.1:173755-186120 GCF_001698545.2 Rhinopithecus bieti | reverse complement strand
AAAAAAAAAAAAAAAAAAAAAAAAAGAGTACTTGGGTGTCCTCCAGCTAGTTTTCCATTCCAATCATCGCTCTGGCGACCCTTTGACCTGGATTTGAGCCCCCATGAATGGACACCACTTACTGAGACCAGCTCGGTCATGGAGACCCTAACCCAGCAGCGCTAGAGGAATTAAGGACACACACACAGAAATATAGAGATGTGAAGTGGGAAATCAGGGGTCTCACAGCCTTCAGAGCTGAGAGCCCCAAACAGAGATTTACTCACATATTTATTAACAGCAAACCAGTCATTAGCATTGTTTCTATAGATATTAAATTAACTAAAAGTATCCCTTATGGGAAATGAAGGGATGGGGCAAATTAAATGAATAGGTAGGGCTAGTTAACTGCAGCAGGAATACGCCCTTAAGACATAAATCGTTCATGCTATTGTCTGTGTCTTAAGAATGCCTTTAAGTGGTTTTCTGCCCTGGGGGGTGGGCAGGTGTTCCTTGCCCTCAATCCCTTAAACCCACAATCTTCCAACTTGGGTGTTAGGGCCATTATGAACATGTCACAGTGCTGCAGAGATGTTGTTTATGGTCAGTCTTGGGGTCAGTTTATGGCCAGATTTTGGGGGGCTTGCTCTCAACAGCTTTTATTAAACCATTTTCAGTTCTCTGTTCAGGGCGTATTTTCTTTCTCTAGCCTCTGGCCATTTGCATCTTGTTCTTTATATTTGAATTGTTCTTCTCCCTCCCTTTCTCCTTATTGATGATAATTCCTTATTCTTTAGGTTTTGGCATAAAAGTTATTTCTACCAGTAAAAATTTCATCATTCTTTAAGTTAGTGGCCCCTTCAAGTTTCCCACCACCATGTCAAATTATGTGCCAAATTGCAATTGCCTGTTTATTGGTGGCATAACCCTCAATTCTGTAAGCTCTATTAAAGCAACGATTATTTGTATATAGTTTACAGTTGTGTCACTAGTACCTCATAGTAGGCTTAATAAATGTTGACACTTGGCATATTCCATATCGTTATTTCAAAATAGTGGATCAAATGGTACCTTGTTTTCCTAACCATGCTATTTAAAAGTTCATCCTTGCTTTCCCTTCCTTGCTTTACTTTTTACAGAAGTATCACTATCTGCACATATACATATATGTATTTTATTAATTTATTAATTGATTGCTTGATTGTCTCTCTCCCCCTCTCTAAATGTAGAGATTATACTCTAGACTAGGCATAGATTAGAACTGAAGGATCTACTTATATTTTTGCATGTCTGATAATTGGAATAATTTTACACAAACTAGCTTCTAGCTTTATAGATTGATGTCTTTCATAGGACATTTCATATCACTATACCATCTCTAACCCTACACTTTAGTGTCATAATGCTAAGTGAATTGGCATGATGAGTGATGGTAGCATTGGCGGATACCATTCCTGCAATGGGATAGCCAGCAATAACTCACTCATACATAGACATGGCTGTGAAGCTTATACATATATCCCATGAAAACTAAACAAAATCTACTTCTGAATTTTTTCTTAACCTTATTCTCTTAAACAGCCCATGACCACTCCAGTGTCACCTGACATCACAGGAAATATGATGGGTAAGTTATACCAGAAAGAGAAAGTCTCCTTAACTAATTGTGGTTACAGATTTTTTACTTTTTCAAATTTTACAAAACTTATAACCACATGAACACATTGCTGGGATCTTAGAAGGGTCTGTTAAAGTGAGGAGTTTTGAAGCTTTGTTTCATTCATTCTAAGGTACATCTCTGGCTGAAGGCAAAGCTGCCCTAGCTGATGTGGGGATGTGGGTGAGATTAGGGTCTGGGGCCAGGCCTAGAGAAATCGAGTAATTTTTATATTACCATTCCTGGGAAAACCCTAAGAAACATCTGAGCTATCTGTGAGCACATTTGAAAACAACTACCCAATATCATCTTACTTTAGAGTATCCTTTCTTTTGATATATAGCTTAAGAACTAAATTTGCAGTAAGGAGCATTCACTTTTCAAATATGGAGAGGAAGCGCAATTCCTTTTGTAGAAAACTCTTTCATATTTTTAAGACTAGTTCTGTCATTTATTATGAAAAGAATAATTCAAACCTCTGACTTGCAAAATCATATCCAAACAAAGCAGTAAAGACTCTTTTATTATTATTATTATACTTTGTGTTCTAGGGTACATGTGTGCAATGTGTAGGTTTGTTATATATGTATACATGTGCCATGTTAGTGTGCTGCACCCATTAACTTGTCATTTACATTAGGTATATCTCCTAATGCTATCCCTCTCCCGTCTCCCACCCCACAACAGTCCCCGGTGTGTTCCCCTTCCTGTGTCCAAGTGTTCTCATTGTTCATTTCCCACCTATAAGTGAGAACATGTGGTGTTTGGTTTTCTGTTCTTGTGATAGTTTGCTGAGAATGATAGTTTCCAGCTGCATCCATGTCCCTACAAAGGACACAGACTCATCTTTTTTTTATGGCTGCATAGTATTCCATGGTATATATGTGCCACATTTTCTTAATCCAGTCTGTCATTGATGGACATTTGGGTTGGTTCCAAGTCTTTGCTATTGTGAATAGTGCCGCAATAAGCATACTCGTGCGGGTGCCTTTAGAGCGGCATGATTTATAATCCTTTGGGTATACACCCAGTAATGGGATGGCTGGGTCAAATGGTATTTCTAGTTGTAGATCCTTGAGGAATCGCCGCACTGTCTTCCACAATGGTTGAACTAGTTTACAGTCCCACCAACAGTGTAAAAGTGTACACATTTCTCCACATCCTCTCCAGCACCTGTTGTTTCCTGACTTTTGAATGATTGCCATTCTAACTGGTGTGAGATGGTATCTCATTGTAGTTTTGATTTGCATTTCTCTGATGACCAGTGATGATGAGCCTTTTTTCATGTGTCTGTTGGCTGCATAAATATCTTTTTCTGAGAAGTGTCTATTCATATGCTTTGCCAACTTTTTGATGGGGTTGTTTGTTTTTTTCTTGTACATTTGTTTGAGTTCTTTGTAGGTTCTGGATATTAGCCCTTTGTCAGATGAGCAGATTGCAAAAATGTTCTCCCATTCTGAGGTTGCCTGTTCACTCTGATGGTATTTTCTTTTGCTGTGAGGAAACTCATTAGTTTAATTATATCCCATTTGTCAATTTTGGCTTCTGTTGCCATTGCTTTTGGTGTTTTAGACAAGAAGTCCTTGCCCATGCCTATTTCCTGAATGGTATTGCCTAGATTTTCTTCTAGGGTTTTTATGGTTTTAGGTCTAACATTTAAGTCTCTAATCCATCTTGAATTAATGTTTGTATAAGGAGTAAGGAAGGGATCCAATTTCAGCTTTCTACTTATGGCTAGCCAGTTTTCCCAGCACCATTTATTAGATAGGGAAGGCTTTCCCTATTTCTTGTTTTTGTCAGGATTGTCAAAGATCAGATGGCTGTAGATGTGTGGTATTATCTCTGAGGGCTCTGTTCTGTTCCATTGGTCTATATCTCTGTTTTGGTACCAGTACCATGCTCTTTTGGTTACTATACCTTTGTAGTATAGTTTGAAGTCAGGTAACATGATGCCTCCAGCTTTGTTCTTTTGACTTAGGATTGTCTTGGCAATGCAGGGTCTTTTTTGGTTCCATATGAACTTTAAAGTAGTTTTTCCAATTCTGTGAAGAAAGTCATTGGTAGCTTAATGGGGATGGCATTGAATGTATAAATTACCTTGGGCAGTATGGCCATTTTCACGATATTGATTCTTTCTATCCATGAGCATGGAATGATCTTCCATTTGGTTGTGTCCTCTTTTATTTCATTGAGCAGTGGTTTGTGATTCTCCTTGAAGAGGTCCTTCATATCCCTTGTAAGTTGGATTCCTAGGTATTTTATTCTCTTTGAAGCTATTGTGAATGAGAGTTCATTTATGATTTGGCTCTCTTTTTGTGTGTTATTGGTGTATAAGAATGATTGTGATTTTTGCACATCGATTTTATATCCTGAGACTTTGCTGAAGTTGCTTATCAGCTTGAGGAAATTTTGGGCTGAGACAATGGGGTTTTCTAAATATACAATCACGACATCTGCAAACAGGGACAATTTAACTTCTTATTTTCCTAATTGAATACCCTTTATTTTTTTCTCTTGCCTGATTGCCCTGGCCAGAACTTCCAACACTATGTTGAATAGGAGTGGTGAGAGAGGGCATCCCTGTCTTGTGCCAGTTTTCAAGGGGAATGCTTCAAAATTTTGCCCATTCAGTATGATATTGGCTGTGGGTTTGTCATAAATAGCTCTTATTATTTTGAGATACGTTCCATCAGTACTGAATTTATTGAGAGTTTTTAGCATGAAGAGCTGTTGAATTTTGTCAAAGGCCTTTTCTGCATCTATTGAGATAATCATGTGGTTTTTGTCTTTGGTTCTGTTTATATGCTGGATTACATTTATTGATTTGCGTATATTGAACCTGCCTTGCACCCCAGGGATGAAGCCCGCTTGATCATGGGGGATAAGTTTTTTGATGTGCTGCTGGGTTGTTTGCCAGTATTTTATTGAGGATTTTTACATCAATGTTCATCAGCGATATTGGTCTAAAATTGTCTTTTTTTGTTGTGTCTCTGCCAGACTTTGGTATCAGAATGATGTTGGCCTCATAAAATGAGGGGAGATTCCCTCTTTTTCTATTGGTTGGAATAGTTTCAGAAGGAATGGTACCAGCTCCTCCTTGTACCTCTGGTAGAATTCAGCTGTGAATCCATCTGGTCCTGGACTTTTTTGGTTGGTAGGCTATTAATTATTGCCTCAATTTCACAGCCTGCTGTTGGTCTATTCAGGGATTCAACTTCTTTCTCATTTAGTCTTGGGAGAGTGCATGTGTCCAGTAATTTATCCATTTCTTCTAGGTTTTCTAGTTTATATGCATAGAGGTGTTTATAGTGTTCTCTGATGGCAGTTTGTATTTCTGTGGAGTCGGTGGTGATATCCCCTTTATCATTTTTTATTGCATCTATTTGATTCTTCTCTCTTTTCTTCTTTATTAGTCTTGCTAGTGGGTAAAGACCCTCTTTTGAAAGGGAAATGATGAATCCAGTACAGAGTACAGCTGTGAAGGCAGTGAGTGGTAGGGGAGTCAAGCCTTGATTACAGGTGTATTACCCCTGGCTGCTGAGCCATCAAACCAGAGATTAGGTTGCACAATATAAATGGCTGCCCATATGAGCACAAATTTGGTCATCAGTACATGAAAACTTCCGGTTGTATCCAAGAAATATTATCCAAGAAGGGATGATTTCATGACTCTCCATGCATGCTGTAGGCTCCTTAGCATGGAAGCTCTTTTCAGACTCAGTGTTATGCAGCCTTTGCTACAACCTCATAGGCATGCAGAGAAAGGATTTAGAATGCAGCCATCATTCAAGAATGAAGGTACTTTTGTAACCAGACTGTGGCAGGTGGTATGTAGTTTAATCCATGGAATGGAAGTCCCCCTTTTTCTTTCCCCTAAATGGAATCTATAGTCTAATATTTGTCAAGGTTCATATAGATAATGACAAAACACAAATACATGGTTAATTTATAGACTGAAAAATGGTGAACACTCTTCTTAGTACCAGTGTATAGGACACCCAATAATGTAATTCAAAGAACTTGGCAATTTAGATGGTCTTCTGAGGATTAAACTAGCTAATCTAAATACAATGGATATAATCATCTGTAAGAGCAAATATGTGACCAAGAGTAAAAGAACAACTAAAACACCAATAAAGGTGAACTGAACACAATAATTTGCCGAAGAAGAGACTGCAATGGGATTGCAATTGAGAGGAGGAAACCTCCAATGTTTTCGTGTTCAGTATGGAGGAAGGCTGTAGGGAGAACATGAGACAGTGATGAATCTCAAATACACAAATGTAGGATAGTCAAAGGAGTCAATGGTGACAGTGCCCACCTTTCACCTTTGGATTTTAACCCATCTCAAATTAAGTTTTGTGTGTAGTGTGAGATTGGGCTGTGGTTCTCTATTCTGAAAGTTGCTACTATAATTCTTCCAAATATGTACTTTAAAAAAATTTTTTGATTCATCTATGTTCTGTGCATTCTTACTCACATTTTTAGAATCAACTTGTCAATTTTATGAACAAATCATTCTATGATTTTGATTGTAATTTTCTTGAAACTGTATTTGTGGAAATTAACATTAAAAAATTTTGAGTTTCCTATTGCATGAACATAATATATTTCTCCATTTCTTTAGGTCTTCTTTAATTCCTTTGTGTAGCTTTCAATAGAGAGGTGTTACACACTTTTAAAATTAAATGTATCCCTAGGTAGTTCATGTTTTGAGATGCTATTTTAAATAAGATTTTAAATGTAATATTTTTATTTTTCAATTGTTCATTCCTAATTTGTAGAAATGCAATTAAATTTCATTTATTGACTTTTTTGTCCTAGATTCTTAATAACTGATCTATTAGTTTTAATACACTTTTTTTTTTTTTTTTTTGGCAGATTCATTAGTAGTGTCTCAGTAAATGGTTATGCTGTCTTTGCATAAAGAAAGTTTTAATTTCTTTTTTTCAAGGCTGTATGCCTTTTTTTCTTCCCTATTCTTTATTGTGTTGATTTTTCTTCCCTATTCTATATGCAACACAATGTTGAATGAGGAGAAAGTGAGTATCTTTACCTTGTTACTGATCTTAGGGTGAAGGCAATCAATCTTTTGTCATCAAAAATGATGTCGAGTTGCTTTTGGTAGATGCCCTTTTTCATGTAGGGAGTTTCCTGCTTCTCCTAGTTTCCTAACAGTTTTTACTATGAAGAATTGCTGGATTCCTCAAATGTTCTTTCTGCATCTATTAGGTGATCATATATGTTTTCTCATATATTGTGTTCATGTGATGAATTAAATTGATTGGACCTGGGGTCTGTCATTTGTATGTGTGTATGTATGTGTGGGTGGGTGTGTTTGATTACAAATTTATAAATGAAATTACTTTAAAAATAAAGTTTTATTTCAGTCTTTTATTTCTGTTTTCTTAGTTTTATAATTTGTGTCTTTCAAGGAATTTGTGTATTTTGCTTAAGTCATTAAATTTATTTGTGTCCTCGCTGTTCCTGATCATTCTAGCTAGAACTTTATCAATTTTATTAGTCTTTGTAAATTCTATTTTATTGATTTTCTGTATTGTTTGATTATTGCCTATTTATTCAACTTGTACTCTAATGTTTATATTTCCATACTTCTACTTATTTTAAATTTCTTTTCTAGCTTTTAAGATGAATTGTTATAATATTATTTTGAGACTCTTTCTTTACTAAGATCTAAACACTACTTTATCTGTATCTCATACATATTTATAATATATGTTTTATTTAGCTCAAAACATTGAAAATTTTCATTTTAGTTTTCTTGACCTATTAATTATTAAGAAGTAGGTTGCTAATTTTCCAATATTTGTATATTTTCTATATATCTGTAATTTTCCAATTTAATTTCATTTTCAATAGAAAATATTAGTTGTATAATTTTATTTTACTTTTGTTCAACTAACTATGTTTTGTTTATTTTTTTAAAAAATTACTTTTAATTTTCGTGGGTACATAGTAGGTGTCTATATTCAGAGGGTACATGAAATGTTTTGATACAGGCATGCAATCTAAAATAATCACATCACGGTAAATGGGGTATCCTTTACCTCGAGCATTTATCCTTTGTGTTACAAACAATCCAATTACATTATTTTAGTTATTTTTAAATGTACAATTCATTTACTAGTGGATATAGTCACCTTATTTTGCTACCAAATAGTAGGCCTTATTCATTTGCTTTTTTTGACCTATTAACCATCCCCACCTCTTCCCTAGCCTCCTACTACCCTTCACAGCTGCTTGTAACCATCATTTTACTCTTTATGTCCATGAGTTCAATTGTTTCAGTTTTAGATCTCACAAATAAATGAGAACATGCAATGTTTATCTTTATGCCCCTCACTTAGTTCACTTAATATAATGATCTCCAGTTCCATCCATGTTGTTGAAAATAACAATCTCCTTCATTTTTATAGTGGAATAGTACTCAATTGTATGTAAGAACCACATTTTCTCTACCCATTCATCTGTTGTTGGACATTTAGGTTGCTTACAACTCTTGACCGTTGTGAACAGTGCTGCAACAAACATGGAAGTGCAGATGTCTCTTCAATAGACTGATTTTCTTTCTTTGGGGGATATACCCAGCAGTGGGATTGCTGGATTGTATGCTGGCTCTATTTTTAGATTTTTGGGGAAACTTCAAACTGTTCTCCATAGTGGGTATACTAATGTTCATTGTCATCAATGCACGAGGGTTTCTTTTTCTCCACATGCTCACCAGCGTTTATTATTGCCTGTCTTTTGGATATAACCCATTTTAACTGGGGTGAGATGACATCTCATTGTAGTTTTGATTTGCATTTATCTGACGACCAATGATGTTGAGCACCATTTCATATACCTGTTTCCCATTTGTGTGTCTTCTTTTGAGAAATGTCTATTCAAACCTTTTGCCCATTTTTAAACTGGAAGAATAGAATTTTTTCCTATAAAGTTGTTCGAGCTTCTTATATATTCTGTTTATTAATCCTTTGTCAGGTGGGTATTTTGCAAATATTTTCTTCCATTCAGTGGGTGGTCTCTTCACTTTGTTGATTGTATTCTTTGCTGTATAGAAGCTTTTTAACTTGATGTGATCCCATTTGTCCATTTTCATTTTAGTTTTCTATGCTTATGGGGTATTGCTCAAGAAATTTTTGTCCAGACTAATGTCCTGGAGAATTTCCCCAATGTTTTTGTTAAGTAGTCTAATAGTTTGAGGTCTTAGGTTTAAGTCTTTAGTCTATTTTGATGTGATTTTTGTATATGGCAAGAGATGGGGCCTAGTTTCATTCTTCTGAATGTGGATATCCAGTTTTCTCATCACCAGTTACTGAAGAGACTCTCTTTTTCCCAGTGTATGAGCTTGGCACCTTTGTCAAAAATGAGTTGATGTAGCTGTGTGGATTTGTTTCTCAGATTTCTAATCTGTTCCATTGGTCTATGTGTCTGTTTTTGTGCCAGTAAAGGTACTGCTTTGTTTACTATAGTTCTGTAGTATAATTTGAAGTCAGGTAATGTGATTCCTCCAGTTTTGTTATTTTGCTTAAGATGGCTTTGGCTATTCTGGGTCTTTTGTGGTTCCAAATGAATTTCAGGATTTTTTTTCAAATTCTATGAAGAATGTCAATGGTATTTTTACAGGGATTGAATTGAATCTGTATATTGCTTAGAGGAGTATGGATATTTTAACAATATTATTATTTTCAGTCCATGAACATGGAAGATTTTTCTAGCGTTTTGTGTCCTCTTCAATTTCTTTCATCAGTGTTTTATGGTTACAATTATAGAGGTTTTTCACTTCTTTTATTAATAATAGGCATTTAACTTTATTTGAGGCTTGTATTAATCCATTTTCTCACTGCTATAAAGAAGTACCTGAGACTAGGTAACTTATGAAGAAAAAATATTTAATTGACTCACAGTTTTGCATGGCTGGGGGGCCTCAGGAAACTTACAATCATGGCAGAAGGGGAAGAGAAAGCAAGACACGTCTTACGTGATGGCAGGAGGGGTGGGAACTACCGTACACTTTTAAACCATCAGATCTCATGAGAACTCACTCCATACCACCAGAACAGCCTGAAGGAAACTGCCTTCCATAATACAATCACCTCCCACCAGGTCCCTCCATTGACATATGGAGATTAAAATTTGAGATGAGATTTGGGTGGGAACACATAGTTAAACCATATCAAGGCTTTTATAAATTGGATTTTTTTTTATTTCTTTTTTCAGAATGTTCATTGTTGGCATGGAGAAATGCTACTGATATTTGTAGGTTGATTTTTTATTCTGCAAGTTTACAGAATTTATCAGTTCTAATAGTTTTCTTGGAATCTTTGTTTTCAAATATAATATTATATCTTCTGCAAACAAGGATAATTTGTCTTCTTTCATTCCAAATCATATGTCCTTTAATTATTTTCTCTTGTGTGATAGCTCTAACTAGGACTTCCAGTACTATGTTGAAAAACAGTGGTTAAAGTCGGCATCCTTGTCATGTTCCAGATGATTAAAATGGGCAACCTTGTGATGGTCCAGATCTTAAGGGAAAGACTTTCAGGTTTTCCTCATTTAGTATGATACTAGCTGTTGGTCTGTCATATATGGCTTTCATTATATTGAGCTTTATTCCTTCTAGACAGTCTTTTGAGGATTTTTTTTTTAAATCATGATGGGATGTTGAATTTTATCAAATGCTTTTTCAGCATCAATTTAAATGATCACATGATTTTTAGTCTTCATTCCGTTGATATGTATTACACTGATTGATATGCCTATGTTGAACCATCTTTGCATCTCTGGGATAAATCCCACTTGGTCAAGGTAAATAATCTTACTAATGTATTATTAAATTTGGTTTGCTAGTATTTTGTTGAGGATTTTTGCATCAATATTCATCAGACATATTGTGTTCTTTAAATGTATCTTTGTCTAGTTTTGGTATCAGGGTAATACTGGCCTCATGGAATGAGTTTAGAAGAAATCCCTTCTTCTTTATTTTTTTGGAATAGTTTGAGTAGGCTTGGCATTAGTTCTTCAGATGTTTGGTAGACTTCAGCAGTGAAGCCATTGGGTCACAGGCTTTCCATTGCTGGGAAACTTTTTATTATGGCTTTGATCTTGCTACTTGTTATTGGTCTGTTCAGGTTTTGGATTTCTTCCTGGTTCAATTTTAGTAGGTTGTTTGTGTCTATGCGTTTGTCCATTTCTTCTAGATTTTCCAAATTGTTGGTGTATACTTGCTCATGGTAGCCACTAATGTTCTTTTGAATATCTGGAGTATCAGTTATAATATCTTTTCTTTCATTTCTGATTTTATTTGGATCTTTTCTCTTTATTTCTTACTGTAGCTAAAGGATTGCCAATTTTATCTTTTCCGAAAGAACCCACTTTTTATTTCAATGGCATTTTGTATTGTGTTCTTCTTTTCAATTTCATTTATTCCTGCTCTAATCTTTATTGTTTCTTTTCTAATTTTGGGTTTGGTTTGCTTTTGCTTTTTTGGTTCTTTAAGATGCATCATTAGATTGTTTATTTGAAGTTTTTTCTCGTTGTAGTTGTAGGTGCTTATAGTTATAAACTGCTCTCTCACGACTGCTTTTGTTGTATCCCCTAGATTTGGTATGTTGTGTTTCCATTATCATTTGCTTCAAGGAAGTTTTCAATTTCCATCCCAGTTTCTTTATCAGCCGAATGGTCATTCCTGAACATCATGTTTAATTTCCATGTATTCATATAATTTCCAAAATTCCTCTTGTTACCAATTTCTACTTTTATTCCATTGTGGTCAGAGAAAATATTTCATATTATTTCAATTTTTTAAAATCTCTTAAGGTATGTTTTGTGACCTGACATATGGTTTGTCCTGAGATTGAGGCATGTTTTGAGGGGAATGTGTATTCTGTAGCCATCGGTTGAAATATTCTGTAAATATCTGTTAGATCCATCTTGTCTATAGTGCAGATTAAATGTGTTGTTTTTTTGTTGGTTTTCTGTCTGAAAAATTTATCCAATGCTGAAAGTTGGGGGTGTTGAAGTCTCCAGCTATTATTGTGCTGGAACCTATCTCTCTCCTTTAACTCTAATATTTGCCCTATATATCTGTGTGCTCCAGAGTTGGGTGCATACATAATTAAAATAGTTATATCCACTTGCTGAATTGACTTGTTTATCATTATATGGTGACTTTCTTTATCTCTTTTTTTTCTTTATTTTTACTTTTATTTTTTATACTTTAAGTTCTAGGGTACATGGCACAATGTGCAGGTTTCTTACATAGGCATACATGTGCCATGGTGGTTTGCTGCACACATTAACTCGTCATTTACACTGGGTATTTCTCCTAATGCTATCCCTCCCCCAATCCCCAACCCCATGACAGGCCTCAGTGTGTGATGTTCCCTGCCCTGTGTCCAAGTGTTCTCATTGTTCAATTTCCACCTGTGAGAACATACAGTGTATGGTTTTCTGTCCTTGTGATAGTTTGCTCAGAATGATGGTTTCCAGCTTCATCCATGTCCCTGCAAAGGACATGAACTCATTCTTTTTTGTGGCTGCATAGTATTCCATGGTGGATATGTGCCACATTTTCTTAATCCAGGCTATCATTGATGGACATTTGGGTTGATTCCAAGTCTTTGCTATTGTGAATAGTGCCGCAATGAACATACGTGTGCATGTGTCTTAATAGCAGCATGATTTATAATCCTTTGGGTGTATA
>NW_016814646.1:128138-171441 GCF_001698545.2 Rhinopithecus bieti | reverse complement strand
AGAAAGATATTGGTAGCTTAATGGGGATGGCATTGAATCTATAAATTACCTTGGGCAGTATGGCCATTTTCACGAGATTGATTCTTTCTATCCATAAGCATGGAATGTTCTTCCATTTATTTGTGTCCTCTTTTATTTCGTTTAGCAGTGGTTTGTATTTCTCCTTGAAGAGGTCCTTCACATCCCTTGTAAATCGGATTCCTAGGTATTTTATCCTCTTTGTAGCAATTGTGAATGGGAGTTCACTCATGATTTGGCTCTCTGTTTGTCTGTTATTGGTGTATAGGAATGACTGTGATTCTTGCACATGGATTTTGTATCCTGAGACTTTGCTGAAGTTTCTTATCAGCTTAAGGAGATTTTGGTCTGAGATGATGGGGTTTTCTAAGTATACAATCATGTCATCTGCAAACAGGGGCAATTTGACTTCCTCTTTTCCTAATTGAATATCCTTTATTTCTTTCTCTTGCCTGGTTGCCCTGGCCAGATCTTCCAACACTATGTTGAATAGGAGTGGTGAGAGAGGGCATCCTTGCCTTGTGCTGGTTTTCAAAGGGAATGCTTCCAGTTTTTGCTCATTCAATATGATATTGGCTGTGGGTTTGTCATAAATAGCTCTTATTATTTTGAGATACATTCCATCAATACTGAGCTTATTGAGAGTTTTTAGCATGAAGGGCTGTTGAGTTTTGTCAAGGGCCTTTTCTGCATCTATTGAGATAATCATGTGGTTTTTGTCTTTGGTTCTGTTTATGTGATTGATTACATTTATTGATTTGCATATGTTGAACCAGTTTTGCATCCCAGGGATGAAGCCAACTTGATTGTGGTGGATAAGCTTTTTGATGTGCTGCTGGTTTCTGTTTGCCAGTATTTTATTGAGGATTTTTGCATCAATGTCCATCAGGAGTATTGGTCTAAAATTCTCAATTCTCTATGTTTGCTGTGTGTTTGCCAGGCTTTGGTATCAGGATGATGCTAGCCTCATAAAATGGGTTAGGGTGGAGTCCCTCTTTTTCTGTTGATTGGAATAATTCCAGAAGGAATAATGCCAACTCCCGTTTGTACCTCTGGTAGAATGCGGCTGTGATTCCATCTGGTCCAGGGCTTTTTTCAGTTGGTAGGCTATTAATTATTGCCTCAGTTTCAGAGCCTGTTATTGGTCTATTCAGATATTCCACTTCTTTCTGGTTTAGTCTTGGGATGCTGAATGTGTCCAGGAACTCATCCATTTCTTCTAGATTTTCTAGTTTATTTGTGTAGAGGTGTTTATAGTATTCTCTGATGGTAGTTAGTATTTCTGTGGGATCAGTGGTGATATCCCCTTTATTTTTTATTGCGTCCATTTGATTCTTCTCTCTTTTCTTCTTTATTTGTTTTGCTAGCAATCTTCCAATTTTGTTTATCTTTTCAAGAATCCAACTCCTGGATTCATCAATTTTTTTTTGAATGTTTTTTTTGTTTCTCCATCACCTTCAGTTCTGCTCTGATCTTAATTATTTTTTGCCTTCTGCTGGCTTTTGAATTTGTTTGCTCTTGCTTCTCTATTTCTTTTAATTGTGATGTTAGGGTGTCGATTTTAGATCTTTCCTACTTTTTCGTGGGCATTTAGTGCTATAAATTTCTCTCTACATACTGCTTTAAATGTGTCCCAGAGATTCTGGTATGTTGTATCTTTGTCCTCACTGGTTTCAAAGAACATCTTTATTTCTGTCTTCATTTCGTTTTTTACCCAGTAGTCATTCAGGAGCAGGTTGTTCAGTTTCCATGTAGTTGTGTGGTTTTGATCCTCAATCCAGAATTCTAATTTGATTGCACTGTGGTCTGATAGACAGTTTTTTGTGATTTATCTTCTTTTCCATTTGCTGAGGAGTACTTTACTTTCAAGTATGTGGTCAGTTTTGGAATAAGTGTGATGTGGTGCTGAGAACAATGTATTTTCTGTTGATTTGGGGTAGAGAGTTCTGTACACGTCGATTAGTTCTGCTTGGTGCGGAGCTGAGTTCAAGTCCTGGAAATCCTTGTTAATCTTCTGTCTCATTGATCTGTCTAATATTGGCAATGGGGTTTTAAAATCTCCCATTATTGTTGTGTGGGAGTCTAAGTCTCTTTGTGGTCTCTAAGGACTTGCCTTATGCATCTGGGTGCTCCTGTCTTGGGTGCATATATATTTGGATAGTTAGCTCTTCTTATTCAATTGATCCCTTACCATTATGTAATGGCCTTCTTGGTCTCTTTTGATCTTTGTTGGTTTAAAGTCTGTTTTATCAGAGACTAGGATTGAAACCCCTGCTTTTTTTTTGCTTTCCATTTGCTTGGTAGATATTCCTCCATCCCTTTATTTTGAGCCTATGTGTGTCTTTGTACATGAGATTGGTCTCCTGAGTACAGCACACTGATGGGTCTTGACTCTATCCAGTTTTCTAGTCTGTGTCTTTTAATTGTGGCATTTTTCCCATTTAAATTTAAAGTTAACATTGTTATGTGTGAATTTGATCCTGTCATTATGATGTTAGCTGATTATTTTCCCATTAGTTGATGCAGTTTATTCATAGCATCGATGATCTTACAATTTGTCATGTTTTGCAGTGGCTGGTAGTGGTTGTTTTTTTTCAAAGTTTACTGTTTCCTTCAGGAGCTCTTGTAAGGAAGGCCTGGTGGTGACAAAATCTCTNAGTTTTCTAGTCTGTGTCTTTTAATTGTGGCATTTTTCCCATTTAAATTTAAAGTTAACATTGTTATGTGTGAATTTGATCCTGTCATTATGATGTTAGCTGATTATTTTTCCCATTAGTTGATGCAGTTTATTCATAGCATCGATGATCTTACAATTTGTCATGTTTTTGCAGTGGCTGGTAGTGGTTGTTTTTTTTCAAAGTTTACTGTTTCCTTCAGGAGCTCTTGTAAGGAAGGCCTGGTGGTGACAAAATCTCTCAGCATTTGCTTGTCTTTAAAGGATTTTATTTCTCCTTTACTTATGAAGTTTAGTTTGGCTAGATATGAAATTCTGGGTTGAAAATTCTTTTCTTTAAAATGTTGAATATTGGCCCCCACTCTCTTCTGGCTTGTAGAGTTTCTGCTGAGAGATCCACTGTTAGTCTGATGGGCTTCCCTTTGTGGGTAACTTGACATTTCTCTCTCACTGCCCTTTACATTTTTTCCTTCATTTCAACCTTGGTGAATCTGACATTTATGTGTCTTAGGGTTGCTCTTCTCGAGGAGCATCTTTGTGGTGTTCTCTGTATTTCCTGAATTTGAGTGTTGGCTTCCTTGCTAGATTGGAGATATTCTTCTAGATTATATCCTGAAGAGTGTTTTCCAACTTGGTTTCATTCTTCCCATCACTTTCAGATACACCAATCAAATGTAGATTTGGTCTTTTCACATAGTCCCATATTTCTTGTATGCTTTGTTCATTACTTTTTACTCATTTTTTTCTAAACTTCTCTTCTCACTATATTTCATTAATTTGATCTTCATATTTCATTAATTTGATCTTCAGTCCCTGATACCATTTCTTCCACTTGATCGAATTGGCTACTGAAGCTTGTGCAGGCATCATGTAGTTCTCGTGCCATTGTTTTCAGCTCCATCAGGTCACTTAAGATCTTCTCTACACTGTTTGTTCTAGTTAACCTTTCATCTACTGTTTTTCAGGATTTTTAGCTTCCTTGCAATGGGTTCATTCATCTTCCTTTAGCTCAGAGTAGTTTGTTATTACTGACCTTCTGAAGCCTACTTCTGCCAACTCATCAAAGTCATTCTCCATTCAGTTTTGTTCTGTTGCTGGCAACAGCTGCAATCCTTTTGTGGAGAAGAGGCACTCTGGTTTTTAGAATTTTCAGCTTTTCTGCTCTGGTTTCTCCCAATCTTTGTGGTTTTATCCACCTTTGGTCTTTGATGTTGGTGACCTAGAGATGGGGTTTTGGTGTGGATGTCCTTTTTGTTGATACTATTCCTTTCTGTTTGTTAGTTTTCCTTCTAACAGTCAGGTCCCTCAGCTGCAGGTCTGTTGGAGTTTGCTGGAGGTCCACTTTAGAACCTGTTTGCCTGGGCATCACCAGTGGAGGCTCCAGAACAGCAAATATTGCTGCCTGATCTTTCCTCTGGAAGCTTTGTCCCAGAGGGGCACCCACTTGTATGAAGTGTCAGTTGGCCCCTACTGGGAGGTGTCTACCATTTAGGCTATGTAGGGATCAGGGACCCACTTCAGGAGGCAGTCTCTCTGTTCTCAGAGCTCAAACACCATGCTGGGAGAACCACTGCTCTCTTCAGAGCTGTCAGACAGGGACATTTAAGTCTGCAGAAGTTTTCTGCTGCCTTTTTTTTTTAGCTATGCCCTACCCCCCAGTGGTGGAGCCTATAGAGGCAGCAAGCCTTGTGGTGCTGAGTTGGGCTCCGGTCAGTTCCAGCTTTCTGGCTGCTTTGTTTACCTACTCCAGCCTCAGCAATGGCATACGCCTCTCCCCCCTGCCAGGCTGCTGCATCACAGATCGATCTCAGACTGCTGTACTAGCAGTGAGCAGTCTTCGTGGACATGGGACCTGCTGAGCCAGGAGTAGGATATAATCTCCTGGTGTGCCTTTTGCTGAGACTGTTGGAAAAGCACAGTATTTTGAGCAGGAGTGTCCCGTTTTTCCAGGTACGGTCTGTCATGGCTTCCCTTGGGTAGGAAACGGAAATCTCCTGAGCCCTTGTGCTTCCCAGGTGAGGCAATGCCTCGCCCTGCTTTGGTTCACCCTCCATGGGCTGCACCCACTGTTCAACCAGTCCCAATGAGATGAACCGGTTACCTCCGTTGGAAATGCAGAAATCACCCATCTTCTGTGTCAATCATGCTGGGAGCTGCAGATTGGAGCTGTTCCTATTTGACCATCTTGGAGTGGCCATACCCTTTGTCTCTTCTCAAAGCTTTTGTCTTGAAACTTATTTTGCCTGGTGTCAGTATAGCTACTACTGCTCTCTTTTGGTTTCCATTGGCATGGAATATCATTTTCCATCCCATTATATTCAGTCTCTGTGCCTCAGGTGAAATATGTTTCTTGTAGGCAACAGATCATTGGGTCTAGTTTTTCAATCCATTCAGCCACTCTATATCTTTTAATTAGAGAATTTATTCTATTCAATGTTATTATTGACAAGTAAGGACTTACTCCTGCCATTTTCTTATTTGTTTTCTGGTCATTTTATGGTGTCTTCCTTCCTTCCTTCCTTCCTTCCTTCCTTCCTTCCTTCCTTCCTTCCTTCCTTCCTTCCTCCCTCCCTCCCTCCCTCCCTCCCTCTCTCTTTCTCTCTCTCTCTCTCTCTCTCTCCCTCTCTCCTTTCTTTCCTTTCCTTTTCTGTCTTTCTCTGTGTCTTTCCTACCTGTCTTCCTTTAGAGAAGGTGAATTTCTCCGTGACATGATTTAGTTTCTTCCTCTTTATTTTTTGTGTATCCGTTTTGTTTTTTGGTTTGAGGTTACCATGAGGCTTGCAAATATGGTCGTACAACTCATTATTTTAACCTGATAACAACTTAACATGCCACAAACAAGCAAGCAAGCAAAAAGAAAACTAATAAAAACTCTATGCCTTAACTTCATCCCTCTACTTTGTAACTTTTTGTTTTTTATATTTATATCTTATTTTACTGTATGTGTTTTGAAAAGTTGTTACGTTTAATTGGTTCATCATTTAGTCTTTCTACTTAGGATAAGAGTAGGTTACAGCTTATAAAATTTTGTATTATTCCATGTACTTACTATTACCAATAAGGTTTGTACTTTCAAGTGATTGCTTATGGCTCATTAACATCCTATTCTTTGTGATTGAAGTACTTCCTTTAGCATTTCTTGTAAGACAGGTCGGGTGTTGATGAAATCCTTCAGCTTTTTTTTTGTCTGAAAAAGTCTTTATTTCTCTTTACCGTGTGAAGGATATTTTCACAGGATATGCTATTCTATGGTAAAAGTTATTTTCTTTTGGCACTTTAAGTATGTCATGCCACTGTCTCCTGGTCTGTAAGGTTTCCACTGAAATGTCTGTTGCCAAACATATTGAAGCTCCATTGTATGTTATTTGTTTCTCTTGCTGCTTTTAGGATCCATTCCTTATCCTTGAATTTTGGGCGTTTGATTATTAAATGCCTTGAGATAGTCTCCTTTGGGTTAAACCTGCTTGGTGTTCTATAACTTTATTGTATTTGGATATTGATATCTTTTCCTAGGTTTAGGAAGTTCTCTGATATTATCCCTTTGAATAAACTTTCTAACTCTGTCTCTTTCTCTACTTCCTCTTTAAGGTCAGTATCTCTTAGGTTTGTCCTTTTGAGGCTATTTTCTAGACTCTGTGGGTGTGCTTTATTGTTTATTATTATTTTTTCTTTTGTCTCTGCTATGTATTTTCAAGTAGCCTGTCTTCAAGCTCACAGATTCCTTCTTCTGCTTGATCAATTCTGCTATTAAGAGTCTCTGATGCATTGTTCAGTATGCCAATTGCATTTTTTAGATCCAGAATTTTTGCATGATACTTTTTAATTGTTTCAGTCTTTTTATTAAATTTATCTGAAAGAATTCTGAACTCCTTCTCTTTGTTATCTTGAATTTCTTTGAGTTTCTTCAACACAGCTATTTTGAATTAACTGTCTGAAAGGTCACATGTCTCTGTTTCTCCAGAACTAGAGTATTCTGGTGGCTTATTTAGTTCATTTGGTGATGCCATGTTTTCCTAGATGGTGTTGATGCTAGTAGATGTTGTTTGGTGTCTGGGAATTTAAAACTTATGTAGTTATTGTAGTCTTCACTATCTGGACTTGTTTGTGCCCATCTTGCTTGGAAAGGCTTTAAAGATATTTGAAAGGACTTGGGTGTTGTGATCTAAGCTGTATCTGCTGTAAGGGGCACTCAAAGCCCAGCAATGTTGTGGTTCTTGCATACTCATAAAGGTACTGTTTTGATGGTCTTTGACAAGATCCTGGATAATTCTCTAGATTGCCAGGCAGGGACTCTTGTTCTCTTCCCTTAGTTTCTACCAAACAAATGGAATCTCTCTCTGTTCTGAGCCACCTAAATCTGAATGTGAAGTGATGCAAGCACCTCTGTGGCTACTACACTGTGACTGCACTGGGTCAGAACTGAAGCCAGCACAGCACTGGATCTCATCCAATTTCTGCTGTAACAACTCCCTGGCTACTTCCTATGTTTACTGAAGGTCTAAGGGCTCTGTAATCAGCAGTTGGCAAAACCAATTAGGTCTCCATCCTTGTCTTCAAGGTAGTGAGTTCCCCAAGGCCCAGTTGGTTCTAGAGGTGTGTCCAGGAGTCAGGGACTAGGGTCAAAACTTTAGAATTCCACCTCATATTCTATTGTACTGTGGCTGAGTTGGCAATGAAACCACAAAACAGTTCTCTCTCTTCTTCCTTCCCCTTTCCAAAGGCAGAGAAGCCACACCCTGTATCCACCCACCACCACAGGCCATAGGGAGTTCTGCCAGTCTACTGCTAATGCTCACTTAATGCCCACAGATTCTTAAGTCAGCTTGTGGTACATGTTGACTGGCCTGGAGGTTACCCTTCAGAACAGTGGACCCCCCTCAGGCCCTGGGCAGGTCCAGAGATGCTGTCCAAGAGTCGAGTCCTTGAATCAGGGATCCCAAGAACCCACTTGGTGCTCTACCTCTCTGTGGCTCTACTGGTTCCTAAGGTGCAAGGCAAAGTTCCCTTCATTTTTTTCTCTGCTTTTCTCAAGCAGAAGGAGTTTTGTCCCATAGCCACTGTAGCTAGTAATGTGCTGAATCTCACCAGCAAGTCTTGAGGCTCACCCAAGGCCCTCAGCATAGTACCTGGGTATCACTACTGGTTATTCAGGGCCCAAGGGCTCTTCACTTAGCAGGTGGTGAATACTGTCAGGATTGGATCCTTCCCTCAAGACAGTCTGTCGCTTATGACTGAGGGTGTGTCTAGAAATGTAACCTGGTATCTAGGGCCTGGAATGGAGGCCTAATTATTCTGACCAGTGGCCCATCCTGCTGCTGCAAAGCTGGTATCCAAGATGTGAGACACATCTTGAGTCCTCCCCTATTCTTCCCTCTGGGAAGAAGTGGAAGGAAGGAGCCTCTTTTGGACCTGCAAGCTCTGCAGCTTGGGGTTAGGGGAGGGGTGATTCTAGCACTTCCTTGGCTTCCCCAGCTGGTGTCGCAGTAGGTTGAGTAGCTCCTCTGCCTTCCCAGTCCACTGTTTCTGGGCCCAGTTCAGCATTAGGACTCACCTAAGAATTGCAGTCCTTATGGCCTAGACTGCTTTTCACATCTACTTAGAGCACCAGAACGCTGTAGCCTGTGGTGGTGTGGTTTGTAGGAAGTCAAGTTTGTACTGCTGGGATCAGTGAGTCCCCTTTGGCTAGGGCTGGTTTAAATGCTCTGTCCATTGGCAGGTATCTACTAAATTTGGTCTAGTTTTCCTTTCTGCTTTAGTAGGACAGCAGTGGTTCAATGCCTCACATTTGCTGTGCTCTTCCTCCCCCAACACCCAGAGATACTCTCTGCACCATGTGGCAGTGGCCAGGGGTGGCAGAGGGATGGTGTTGATGATTCAAGACTGTTTTTTCTGTTTCTTCACTGCCTCTTTCAGTGGTATGTAGTTAAATCCAGGTACTATGAGGGCTTACCTAATTTTTGTTTTTTTATGAAATTGTTTTCTCTGTGTAGATAGTTGTTTGATTGGTGTCCTTATAGGTGGATGATCAGTTCAGCCTTCTATTCTGCCATCTTGCTGTGCCTCCTTCCTGTTCAATTATATTTGTATAATTTTAAACCTTGGAAATCAATTACTGGGAGAATAGTGTTAAAAATTGTAAACTTGGATTTATTTATTTCTCCCCTTAAGTCTATCAGTTTTGTGTGTGTTTGTGTGTGTTTAGGCTGAAACTATTTTTGTGTATTTTAAAACTCTTTTTAGAGTGTCAATATTTAGGATCACTATGTTTTCCTAATTGATGCTGCTGTCATCATAAATGTTCTTATAATTGGTAATATTTCTTAGGGTCACTGTGTTTTCTTAATTGATGCTGTTGTCATTATAAATATTCTTATAATGTCATATTTCTTACATTAAAATCTACTTTAGCTGACATTAATGTAGCTTATGATTATTATGTGCATTTAAAATTTTTTTAAGGGACATAGTTTCATTTTATCACTCAAATTCTCAGGTAGGAGTATAGTAGTGTGATCATAGCTCACTGTAACCCAGCACTCCTGCACTCATGTGATCCTCCCACCTCAGCCTCCCAAGTAGCACAGACTACAGGTGTGCACCACCACACCTACCTAATTAAAAAAAAAAAATATACAGATAGGGTCTCGCTATATTGCCAAGGCTGGTCTCAAACTCCTGGCCTCAAGTGTTCTTCCTGCTTTGGCCTTCCAAAGCTCTGGGATTACAAGCATGAGCCACTGTATCCACCTGATATCATTATTTTTTTAATTAATTAATTTTTTAATTTTAGACAGAGCTTTTCTCTATCACTCAGGCTGGAGTGCAATGGTATGATCTCTGCTCACTGCAACCTCTGCCTTCCAGGCTCAAGCAATTCTCCTGCCTTGACCTCCCAAGTAGCTGGGACTACAGGTGCATGCCACCACAGCCAGCTAATTTTTTGCATTTTTAGTAGAGGGGTTGTTTCACCGTGTTAGCCAGGATGGTCTTGATCTCCTGACCTCATGATCCACCTGCCTCAGCCTCCCAAAGCGCTGGGATTACAAGCAGGAGCCACTGTTTAGGGCCATTACTTTTAATTTCTGTATTTTATATGTAAAATCATCTCTTATAAACAGCATGTAGTTGGATTTTGTTTTTCAGTCTGATATTTAAGTTAGTTGTTTTGCCATTTTTATTTGATGTAATTATTGTTATGGTTGGGTTTAAGTCTATTACCTTAATATATCTTTTCCATTTGTTCCATCTGCTCTTTGCTCATTTTTCCATTTTTAAGGCCTCTTTTGACTAATAAAGTAGGTTTATTATTCCATTTTATGTTCTTTTAAAAAGTCTTTACTTCTTTGTTGTTTATTATTTGGTTGCTTTAGAGATTACAATATTAATTTTTAACTTGTTACAATTTTATAATTCTTTATGTGAAATGTACTAAAACTTCAATGATAAATTTCCATTTACCCCTTTCATCTTTTGTGGTTGTTCCCATGCATTTTCCTTCTATAAACCTCTTGATGTATTATTATTTTGACTTAAACTGTAATTACTTGTCTTTTAGAGAAAACACAAAGTCTGAAATAAGTCATTTACATCTATCCTCAATTTTCATTTACAGTGATCTTCATTCCTCAATTTTCATTTACAGTGATCTTCATTCCCTTGTGTACTTGTTTTCATCTGGTGTCAATTTTTTTTTTCAACCTAAAGAACTTCAATATATTTTCAAGTGAAGTTCTGCTGGTGATTAATTAATTTAGATTTTTTTCTGACAATGTCTATTTTATCTTCATTTGTGAAGGATGCTTTTGTGGAATACAAACTTCCAAGTTGACTTATCTTCTTTCAGCATGTCGAAACTGTCATTTAATTGTTTTCTGACTTGCATTTCTTCTGATAAGAAGTCATCAATAATTCTTATTTTTGCTCTTATGTATGTAATGTCTATTTTTTTCTCTGGTTGCTTTTAACCGTTTTGTCTTTTCCATGGTTTTCATAAACTGACTCTGGTGTGGGTAGGTATGGTTTCCTCTGTATTTACCTTTCTTGAGTTAAACTTGATATTTTTTATCTTTCTACTTATAATTTTAGCAGTTTTGGAAAATGTTTACCATTGTATTATTACTATTTTGTTTTGTCCTATTTCCTTTTTCTGAGACTAAAATTGCATGTATATCAATTTACTTGATGTTTTCCCACAGATTGCTGAGTCTCTGTTTAATTTTTATTTTTAATTTTTTTTGGTTTTATATTTCCCACTTCTTTGCATCTAGAATGTTAACTGAGCTCAAAGCACCTCACTAGGTACTCTCTTGCAGACTTCACAGAGTTTCTTCCCACCTATTCACATATTAAAATACAATTGAAGACTCTACAGGACTATGCCTTTGCCTGTCTCTCCTTCTCTCAGCTGCAATCTACTCTTAACTGTTTCTTTTCAAATATTATTTTATTTAATATTATTTAATTTTGTTTTGAGGATAAGGAAGAGATGTAATAAGGAGTATCAGAAGAATTTTACATATACAGGAAGAAACAAAGGAGTCATTAAATACCTAGGACTCTTCAGGAAACATTGAAGTAAAAAATAACGATATTTGACTCTGTTTTTGATAATAACTTTTTGTTATATAAACTTAATTCTTACAAAAAGAAGTGAAATTTGCTAATAATACTGAAATTCAGTCAGCATATGCTGGTATAGCTATAGTGGTTGTTAACTTTGAAAACTTCAATACATGATAGTATATAGCTGCTGTTTCCAAGCCCTCTGAGTCCTATTTTTCCTCAAGGTTGGCTCAGCCTTTCATCCTAGGGCTCTCTACACCTACCAATAATCTAGCAATTTAAGGGTTAAGATTTGGCTTAGTAGAGGAACTAGTGGGACCTATCCCAGTAAAAATTCCTATTTCACAATATAGTTAGTTTCTTATACTATGCTTAAGCAATAGTAACAAGACAAAATTTTATTTTATTAGTGGTTAAATATTTCTAATAATATCCCTACTTATATGCATATTGTGATTAAACTTCTTAGGTTGTCTCAGTTTGTTTTCTGTTGCTATAACTGAGTCTGAAAGGGTAATTTATAAATAATAAGGGTTTATATAGCTCATCGCTCAGGAGGCTAGGAAGTCCAAGAGTATGACACTGGTATCTTGTGAGGGCCTTCTTACTGTGTCATAACATGGCAGTGGACATCACATGGCAAGAGGGAAGTGGTGTGCATGTCTAATTAGGTCTCTCTTCTTATAAAACTTTCAGTCCCATTATAGAGGCCTCAACCTGGTGACTTTCTTTAATCCTAATTATTTCCCAAATACCCCACCTCCAAATACCATCAACATACAAATTTTGGGATTAAGTTTCCAACACATGAAATTTGGAGGACACATTCAAGCTATAGCATAACTACTCACAGGATGGTGTTAAACTCACTTCCTTACAGTTGATGCAATTTGATGAATGCATACAATAACTTTAATGCAGATATTTGTTAAGGAATATTGCCTTGATTTTACTCCCACTTAATGCTTTTCAAGTTCAGAGTAGCCATCATCTTAGCTTCAAGTTTACCTAAGTGATATGCAATCCATATATTTTTCATTTTTGGCACTAGAGTTTTCCCCTGAATTAAGCCAAACAGTTAAAGATGTGTATTTTTGAGTGAATTGTCTTATCTCCTTCTTGAATTGCCTTTATTAAATTGGAGTTGGTAGTACATGATTAGTCTTCACTGAAAGATATTTTAAGAAATAACATTCAAAATATAATTGCTGTGGTGATAGGTTTCTCATTAGAATTCAGGGGAGAAATTCATCCCAGAACTTAAAAGTGGTAGATAGTTTTGCTCCTTGACAGTTATTGATTTGTTTTCATGTAATGGAAACTGGGTATTGAATAACTAACTGTGTTTTTCATAGTGGACTGATCATTAATATTATAGCCAAATTTGTTTCTCACTTTTAAGATATCTTCATTCTATGTTTGTTACTTTCTAATTATTAAATCTCATATGATATATTTTTATAAACTTCTCTGATCATGTTTTGATACAAATGAGGTGCTCAATAATCATTTATACAATTTGAGTGTAAATATGTAAGTAAAATATATAAGTGGAATACAATAATATTTTCATTAAACATTTTATGTTCATGAAACTGTAATGTAACAGTGAGATTGCTAGAATGGGAAACTTCTATACCTCTGTGAAGTTTCTTTGTTAACAGAGGCCTATATATTGCATGCTGTTGATTCAAAGATGCACATTTACTCCCACATTATATCATGAAAAATATAGATATATTTGGCAATTGACAGTGTCTTACATTAAAGGGAATATGGTGTTTATATGTATTTGTGAATGGTAAGAAAAAAGGGAGAGGTTGCCTTCATTTTCTCTTTATAAAGTAAGTGAAGCCTTTCCTTTTTTTATTATGTATCTCTATCATCATCCCTCTTCATTCATCCTCTCTTTGTCTGGCAAACCTTAAGTACTTTTCAATGTTTATTTTTATTTTTATTTTACTTTAAGTTCTGGGATATATGTACAGAATGTACAAGTTTTTTACATAGGTATACATCTGCCATTGTGATTTGCTGCACCTATCAACCCATCATCTACATTTTAAGCCCCACATGCATTATGTATTTGTTCTAATGCTCTCCCTCCCCTTGCACCCTACCTCACGACAGGCCCCAGTGTGTGATGCTTCCCTCCCTGTGTCCATGTGTTCTCATGGTTCAACTCCCACTTATGAGTAAGAACATGTGGTATTTGGTTTTCTGTTCTCATCTTACTTTGCAGAAAATGATGGTTTCCAGCTTCATCCATGTCCCTGAAAAACACATCAGCTCATTCTTTTTTTAAGGCTGCATAGTATTCCATGGTATATATGTGCCACATTTTCTTTATCTAGTCTATCATTGATGGGCATTTGGGTTGGTGCCAAGTCTTTGCTATTGTGAATAGTGCTGCAGTAAACTTGCGTGTGCATGTGTCTTTATAGTAGAATGATTTATAATCTTTTGGGTATATACCCAGTAATGAGATTGCTGGGTCAAATGGTATTTCTGGTGCTAGATCCTTGAGGAATTGCCACACTGTCTTTTGATTGACTTTTTAATGATCACCATTCTAACTGACATAAGATGATACCTCATTGTGGTTTTGATTTACATTTCTCTAATAACCAGTGATGAGCTTTTCATCATATGTTTGTGCATAAATGTTTTCTTTTGAAAAGTGTCTGTTCATATCCTTTGCCCACTTTTTGATGGGGTTTTTGGTTTTTTCTTGAAAATCTGTTTAAGTTCCTTATAGATTCTGCATATTAGCCGTTTGTCAGATAGATAGACTACAAAAATTTTCTCCCATTCTGTAGGTTGCCTTTTCACTCTGATGATAGTTCCTTTTACTATGGAGCTCTTCAGTTTAATTAGATCCATTTGTCAATTTTGGCTTTTGTTGCAATTGCTTTTGGTGTTTTAGTCATGAAGTCTTTGCCAATGCCTATGTCCTGAGTAGTATTGCCTAGGTTTTATGTTTGTAGGTTTTTTTTTTTTTTTTTTATGGTTCTAGGGTTTTTATGGTTCTAGGTTTTACATTTATGTCTTTAATCCAACTTGAGTTAATTTTTGTATAAAGTGTAAGAAAGGCGTCCAGTTTCTGTTTTCTGCACATGGCTAGCTAGTTTTCCCAACGTCATTTATTAAATAGGAAATCCTTTCCCCATTATTTGTTTTTGTCAGGTTTGTTAAAAATCAGATGGTTGTAGATGTGTGGTGTTATTTCTGAGGCCTCTATTCTGTTCCACTGGTCTATATATCTGTTTTGGTATCAGTGCCATACCATTTTGGTTACTGTAGGCTTGTAGTGTAGTTTGAAGTCAGGTAGCCTGATGCCTCCAACTTTGTTCTTTTTGGTTAGAATTGTCTTGGCTATACAGGCTCTTTTTTGGTGCCATATAAAATTTAAATTAGTTTTTTTTAGTTCCTTGAAGAAAGCCAATAGTAGCTTAACAGGAATAGCGTTGAATCTATAAATCATTGATTTTGTGTCCTGAGACTTTGTTCAAGTTGCTTATAAGCTTAAAGAGTTTTTGGGCTGGGATGATGGGGTTTTCCAAATATACAATCATGTCATCTGTAAACAGAGACAATTTGACTTCCTCTCTTCCTATTTGAATACCTTTTATTTCTTTCTCTTGCCTGATTGCCCCGGCCAGATCTTCCAATACTTTCTTGAATAGAATTGGCAAGAAAGGGCATCCTTGTCTTTTGCCAGTTTTCAAAGGGAATGCTTTGAGCTTTTTTCCATTCAATGTGATATTGGCTATGGGTTTGTCATAAATAACTTATGATTTTGAGATATATTCCAACAATACCTAGTGTTTTGAGAATTTTTAGCATGAAGGGGTGTTCAATTTTTTTGGAGGACTTTTCTGCATCTATTGAGATGATCATGTGGTTTTGGTCTTTGGTTGTGTTTACATTAGTTTAAAGTCTACTTTGTTGGAAACTAGGATTGAAATCCCTGCTTTTTCCCACTTCCCATTTTCTTGGTAAATATTCCTTCATCCCTTTATTTTGAGCCTATGTGTGTCTTTGCACATAAGATGGTCTCCTGAATACAGCACATTGACAGATCTTGACTCTTTATCCAATTTGCCACTCTGTGTCTTTTAATTAGGGCATTTAGTCCATTTGCATATAAAGTTAATATTATGTATAAATTTGATCATGTCATCATGATGGTAGCTGTCTATTTTGCATATTAATTGATGCAGTTTCTTCATAGTGTCATTGGTCTTTATATTTTGATGTGATTTTGCAGTGGCTGGTACCAGTTTTTTCATTCCATGTTTAGTGCTTTCAGGAGCTCTTGTAGGGCAGGCCTGGTGGTAACAAAATCCCTCAGCATTTGCTTGTATGGAAATGATCTTATTTCTTCTTCACTTATGAAGCTTAGTTTGGCTGGATATGAAATTCTGGGTTGAAAATTCTTTTCATGAAGACTTTTGAATATTGGCCCCCACTGTCTTCTGGCTTGTAGGGTTTCTGCAGAGAGATCTGCTGTTAGTCCATCAGGCTTCCCTTTGTAGTTAACCTGCATTTTCTCTCTGTCAGCCCTTAACATGTTTTCCATTGTTTCAATCTTGGAGAATCTGAAGATTATGTGTCTTGGGGTTGCTCTTCTCAAGGAGTATCTTTGTGGTGTTCTCTGTATTTCCTGAATTTGAATGTTGGCCTGTATTGCTAGGTTGGCTAAGTTCTCCAGATAATATCCTGAAATGTGTTTTCTAAATTGAGTCCATTCTCTCTGTCACTTTCAGGTATTCTAATTAATCATGGGTTTGGTTTTTTCACATAGTCTCACACTTCTTGGAGGCTGTGTTCATTCCTTTTCATTCTTTTTTTCTCTCCTCTTGTCTTCATGCCTGATTTCATTAAGTTGATCTTCAGTCTCTGATATTCTTTCTTTTGCTTGGTTGATTTGGCTATTGATACTGGTGTATGCTTCATGAAGTTCTTATGCTGTGTTTCTCAGCTCCATCAAGTCATTTATGTTCTTCTCTAAACTGGTTATTCTAGTTAGTTCTTATAATGTTCCATCAATGTTCTTATCTTCCTTGCGTTGAGTTAGAACATGTTCCTTTAGCTCAGAGGAGTTTGTTATTACCCATGTGCGGAAGCCTGCTTCTGACAATTTGTCAAACTCATTCTCCATCCAGTTTTGTGTCCTTTCTGGAGAGGAGTTGCAATTATTTGGAAGATACGATGCATTCTGGTTTTGGAATTTTCAGCATTTTGCACTGTTTTTTCCTCATCTTCGTGGATTTATCTGCCTTTGATCTTTGAGGCTGCTGGCCTTTGGATGAGGTTTTGTGTGGGGGTCCTTTTTGTTGATGTTGATGTTATTGCTTTCAGTTTGTTAGTTGTTCTTCTAACAGTCATATCCCTCTTCTGCAGGTCTGCTGCAGTTTGCTAGTGGTCCATTCCAGACCCTATTTGCCAGGGTATCACCAGTGGAGGCTGCAGAACAGCAAAGATCACTGCCTGTTCCTTCCTCTGGAAGTTTTGTCTCAGAGGGGCACCAGCCTGATGCCTGCCAGAGCTCTCCTTTATGAGGTGTCTGTCAACCCATGCTGGAAGGTGTCTCCCAGTCAGGAGGCATGGGAGTCAGGGACCCACTTGAGGAGGCAGTCTGTCCCTTAGCAGAGCTTGAGTGCTGTGTTGGGAGAATCCTCTTGTGAGGATCTGCTGCTTTCTTCAGAGCTGGCAGGCAGGAACGTTTAAGTCTGCTGAAGCTGTTCCCACAGTTTCCCCTTCCCTCAGGTGCTCTGTCCCAGCAAGATGAGAGTTTTATCCATAAGCTCTTGACTGGACTGTTGCCTTTCTTTCAGAGATGTCCTGCCGAGTGAGGAGGAATCTAGAGAGGCAGTCTGGCCACAGCCACTTTGCTGTGCTGTGGTACATTCCACCCAGTCTGAATTTCCTGGCCTCCTATGCACTGTCAGGGGAAATTAGCCTACTCAAGCCTCACTAATGATGGGCAACCCTTCCCCCACCAAGCTTGATCATCCCAGGTCGACCTCAGACTGCTGTGCTGGCAGCAAGAATTTCAAGCCAGTGGTTCTTAGCTTGCTGGGCTCCATGGGAGTGGGACCCACTGAGAAAGACCACTTCATTCCCTGGCTTCAGCCTCCTTTCCAGGTGAGTGAATGGTTGCCTCACTGGGGCTCTAGGTACCACTGGAATATGAAAAACAAAACAAACAAACAAACAAACAAAACAAAAAACTACTGCTGCTAGCTTGGGGTCTGCCCAAACAGCTGCCCAGTTTTGTGCTTGAAACCCAAGGCCCTTTTGGAGTTGGCACATGAGGAAATCTCCTGATCTGGGGATTGCAAAAACTGTGGGAAAAGTGTAGTATCTGGGCTGGATAGCACAGTCCCTCTTGGCTTCCCTTGGTTGCGGGGACAGAGATCCCCAGCTCTTTGCACTTCCCAGGTCAGGCGATGCCCACGTTGCTTCTGCTCACCCTCTGTGGGCTGTACCCACTGCCTAACCAGTCCCAATGAGATGAACTGGGTACTACAGTTGGAAATGCAGAAATACCCTACCTTCTGCATTGGTCTCGCTGGGAGCTGCAGACCACACTGTTCCTATTCAGCCATCTTGTCAGATCTCTGTGCTTTTCAATTTTAAGTGCAGGTATCACCTACTCCAGGAGCTCTTCCTCGGCTCAGCTTGGGGTATTTTTTAAAAATTTTATGAAAATGAAAGCCTTCTACTTTTTAAAAAATTATACTTTAACTTCTGGGATATATGTGCAGCAATGTGCAGGTTTGTTACATAGGTATACATGTGCCATGGTAGTTTGCTGCACTCATCAACCCATCATCTACATTAGGTATTTCTCCTACTGCTATCCTTTCCCTAGCCCTCAACCCCCCAACAGGCCCTGGTGTGTCATGTCCCCTTCTCTGTGTCCACATGTTCTCATTATTCAACTCCCACTTATAAGTGAGAACATGTGGTGTTTGGTTTTCTGTTCTCATGTTAGTTTGCTGAAAATGGTTTCCAGCTTCATCTGTGTCCCTGCAAAGGATGTGACCTCATCCTTTTTTTATGGCTGCATTGTATTCCGTGATATATATGTGCCACACTTTCTTTATCCAGTCTATAATTGATGGGCATTTGGGTTGGTTCTGAGTCTTTGCTATTGTGAATAGTGCTGCAATAAACATACATGTGGCTGTGTCTTTATAGTAGAATGATTTATAATCCTTTGGGTATATACCCAGTAATGGGATTGCTGGGTAAAATGGTATTTCTAGTTCTAGACCCTTGAGGAATCACCACACTGTCTTCCACAATGGTTGAACTAATTTACACCCCCACCTACAGTGTAAAATCATTCCTATTTCTCCACATCCTCTCCAGCATTTGTTGTTTCCTGACTTTTTGATGATCTATTCTACCTGGTGTGAGATGGTATCTCATTCTAACTGGTGTGATATGGTATCTCATTTTTAATGCTTTTAAGCATCCACTGATTCCCTCATTGCGCTTACAAAACTATTTTGTAATATTTGAGTGTTAGAAAAGCAGTATAGCAGAATGAATAAGTACTTAGCTTCTGTAGGTAGATACTTTTGATTTAATTTTACTATTTCCCACTATTAAGCAAGTTTGTATCACAGTTTGTTCACCTGCAAAGTGGGATTATCATGGTAATCTATCTCATGGGATTATTGCAAAAATTAAATGAGTTAACACATTGAAAAGTGTTTGGAATGCTGTTTCTTTCCCTCCTCTCCTTTTCATCCTTTTTTTTCCTCCTTGTTATTCTTTTCTGCTGCTTCTTTTCTCTGGTTATTACTTTGTCTTTCACACTGGAATGTAAGGGCTGGAAATGAGAAGTAAGTTTAGTGTAAGTCTTTTGTTCTCTTTCCCTAGAACCTAAAAGAGTGATTGATTCAAGGATGTCTTTATAAGTTCATGTATAAATGAACTTCTGCATTAGGTATGAATTTTGGGTGACATACCACTCATGCAATGACATGTGTGTTCATATTTTGCATAGTGTGAAACTGAAAACTATGTTTCTGAAAATGCCTTATGAAATTGAACTAGTGTGATTACCAGTACATCTTTTCAGATGATGAAAAAAAATTTTAATGAAAATGATTCAGTTATTTAATAAATAGTAATTGGATGCCAGCTCCATGTCACATATCCCAGATACTTGGAAATGCAAAGATATAAAGCAACTTGACCTAAAGAAACTAATCATTTGGTGTAAAGAAGTGCTATAATGATTCTATATCTAGAAAATTCTAAGTCTCTTCCCCAAAACTCCTAGATTTGATAACTTCATAAAAGTATCAGTATACAAAATCAATGTACAAAATTATATAGCATTTCTGTACACCAACAGTGTCCAAGCTGAGAGCCAAATCAATAATGCAAGCCCACGCATAATAGCCGTGAAAAGATTAAAGAATAAAATACCTAAGAACATGGCTAACCAGAGAGATGAAAGATCTCTACAATGAGGATAACAAAATGCTGCTGAAAGAAATCAGAAATGACACAGCCAAATGAAAAAACACTCTATGCTCAAGGATAGGATGAATCAATATTGTTAAAATGGTTGTACTGTACTGCCCAAAGCAATTTAGAGATTCAATATTATTCCTATGAAACTACCAATGACATTTTTTCCACAGTTAGAAAAAATTATTTTAAAATTCATATGGAACCACAAAAGAGCTAAAATAGCCAAGGCAATCCTAAGCAGAAAAAGCAAAGCAAGAGGCATCACATTGGCTTCAAACTGTACTACAAGGCTACAGTAACCAAAACAGCATGGTAGTAGTACAAAAAAAGACACATAGAACAATAGAAAAGAAGAGAGAGGCCAGAAATAATGTCACACACCTATCACCACCTGATCTTCAGCAAAGTTAACAAAAACAAGCAGTATTTTTGGGAAAGGATGCCCTGTTAGAAACGTTTTCCTGGGATGACTGGCTAGCCACACACAGAAGATTAAAACTGGACCCCTTCCTTAAACCATATACAAAAATTAACTCAAGATGGATGAAAGACTTAAACGTAAAAGCCAAAACTATAAAAACCCTGGAAGACAACCTAGACAATACCATCCTGGATATAGGCACGGGAAACTATTTCATAACAAGGATGCCAGAAACAATTGCAACAAAAGCATAAATTGACGAGTGGGATATACTTAAACTAAAGAGCTTATGCACATCAAAAGAAGCTATCACTAGAGTAAACAGACAACCTACAGAATGGGAAAAAGAATTTGCAAGCTATGCATCTGACAAAGCTCTAATATCTAGGATCTAAAAGGAAATTAAACAAATTTACAAACAAGAAACCACCCATAAAAAAGTGGGAAAAGGACATGAACAGTTTTCTATAGAACATATTCATGTGGCCAATAAGAGTTTGACAAAAAGCTTCATCTCACTGACCATTAGAGAAATGTGAATGAAAACCAAATGAAATGCCAACTCACACCAGTCAAAATAGATATTATTTTAATTTAATTTAATTTTATAGTTCTGAGATACATGTGCAAGATGTGCAGGTTTATTGCATAGGGAAATGTGTGCCATGGTGGTTTGCTGCACTACCAACCCATCACGCTGGTATTAAACCCAGCATGCATTAACTATTTATTCTGATTCAATCCCTCCCTCCACCCTCCATGACAAGCCCTAGTGTGTGTTGTTCCCATTCCTGTGTTCATGTGTTCTCATTGTTCAGATCCCCCTTATAAATGAGAACATGCAGTGTATGGTTTTCTGGTCCTGTGTTAGTTTGCTGAAGATAATGGCTTCCTGATCCATCCAAGACCCTGCAAAGGAAACAATTTCATTTCTTTTTATGACTGCATAGTATTCCATGTTGTATATGTACAAAATTTTCTTTATCCTATCGTTGATGGGCATTTGGGTTGATTCCGTGTCTCTGCTGTTGTGAATAGTGCTGCAATGAACATATGCATGCATTTATCTTTAAAACAGAATAATTTATTTTCCTTTGGGTACATACCCAGTAATGGGATTGCTGGGTTAAATGGTATTTCTGGTTCGAGGTCTTTGAGGAATTGCCACACTGTCTTCCACAATGGTTGAACCAGTTTACATTCCCACCAACAGTGTAAAAGCATTCTTATTTCTCCATAGCCTCACTAGCGTCTGTTGTTTCTTGACTTTTTAATAACTGCTATTCTGACTGGCATGCAATGGTATCTCATTGTGGTTTTGATTTACATTTCTCTAATGATCAGTGATGTTGAGCTTTTTTTCATATGTTTATTGGCTGCATAAGTGTCTTCTTTTGAGGAGTATCTGTTCATGTTCTTTGCCCACTTTTTGATAGGTTTGTTTGTTTGTCTTCTTGCAAATTTGTTTAAGTTCCTTGGAGATTCTGGATATTAGACCTTTGTCAGATGGAGAGATTGCAAATTTTTTCTCTCATTCTGTATGTTGTCTGTTCACTCTGATGTTAGTTTTCTTTTCTGTGCAGAAGCTCTTTCATTTAATTAAATTGCATGTCAATTTTTCCTTTTCTTGCAATTGATTTTGACATTTTCATCATGAAAATTTTGCCTCTGCCTACGTCCTGAATGGTATTGCCTAGAATTTCTTCTAGAGTTTTTATAGTTTTAGATTTTACATTTAAGTTTTTATAGAACCCCAGCAAGATACTTCATGAGAAGATCAATCCCAAGGCATATAATCATCAGATCCTCCAAGGTCAAAATGAAGGAAAAAATGTTAAGGGCAGCCAGAGAGAAAGGCCAGGTCACCTAAAAAGGGAAGCCCATCAGAATAACAGCAGACTTCTCAGCAGAAACCTTACAAGGCAGAGAGATTGGGGATCAATCCTCAGCATTCTTAAAAATTTTCCAACCCAGAATCCCATATCCAGCCACACTAAACGTCATAAGTGAAGGAGAAATAAAATCCTTTTCAGACAAGAAAATGCTGAGGGAATTTGTTACCACCAGACCTGCCTTGCAAGAGCTCCTGAAGGAAGCACTAAATATGGAAAGGAAAAACCATTAAAACCCACTAAAAACACTAAGTACAGAGAGCAATGACACTATGAAACAACTACATCAACAAGTCTGCAAAATAACCAGCTAGCATCATGATGACAGGATCAAATTCACACATAACAATATTAACCTTAAATGTAAATGGGCTAAATTCCCCAATTAAAAGACACACAATTACAAGCTAGATAAAAAGAAAAGACCCATTGATGTACTATATTCAAGAGATCCATCTATGTGTGTCACATGCAAAGACACACATAGGCTCAAAATAAAGAGATGGAGGAAAATTTATCAAGCAATTGGAAAGCAGGAAAAAGCAGTAGTTTCAATCCTAGTTTCTGACAAAACAGAATTTAAACCAACAAAGATAAAAAAAGACAAAGAAGGGTATTACATAGTGGTAAAGGGTTGAATTCAACAAAAAGGGCTAACTATCCTAAATATATGTGCACCCAATACAGGAGTATCCAGACTTATAAAACAAGTTGTTAGAAATCTACAAAGAAACTTAGACTCCTACTCAATAATAGTGGGGCACTTTAACACCCCACTGTCAACATTAGACAGATCATCAAGAGAGAAAATTAACAAAGATATGCAGAACTTGAAGTTGGCTCTGGATCAAGTGGACCTGACAGATATCTACAGAACTCTCCACCCCTAAACAATAGCATATACATTCTTTTCAGCACTGCGTGGCACTTACTCTAAAATTGATCACATTATTGGAAGTAAAACACTTCTCAGCAAATGCAGAAGAACTGAAATCATAACAGTCTCTCAGACTCTCAGCACAATCAAATTAGAACTCAAGACTAAGAAAGAAACTCATTCAAAACCACACAACTACATGAAAATTGAACAACCTGCCCTGAATGACTCCTTTGTAAGTACCGAAATTCAATGAGAAATCAAGAAGTTTGTTGAAACCAATAAGAACAAAGAGAAAACATACCAGAATCTCTGGAACACAGCTAAAGCCGTGTTAAGAAGGAAATGTATAGCACTAAATGCCCATATCAAAAAGCTAGAAAGATATCAAATTGAGATCTTAACATCAAAACTAAAAGAACTAGAGGACCAAGGGCAAACACACCCCAAAACTAGCAGAAGACAAGAAATAATGAAGATCAGAATGGAATGATGGAGATGGAAACACAAAGACCCTTCAAAAAATCAATCAAGAAGCTGTTTTTTAAAAATATATTAATAAAACACATAAATCACTAGCTAGACTAATATAGAGGAAAAGAGAGAAGAATCAAATAGACATAATAAAAAATGATAAAGGGGATATCACCACCAATCCCACAGAAATACAAACTACCATCAGAGAATACTATAAATGCTTCTATGCAAATAAACTAGAAACACTAGAAGAAAATGGATAAATCCCTGAACACAGAAGGGCTTTTATGAAAAGTCAAAAGATAATAGATGTTGGCTAGGTTGTGGAGAAAAGGAAACACTTATACCCTGTTAATGAGAGTGAAAATTAGTTCAACCATTGTGGAAAGCAGTGTGTGATTCCTCAAAGAGTTAAAAACAGAAATACCATTCAACCCAGTAATTCCATTACTGGGTACATACTCAGAGGAATCTAGATTGTTCTAAAATAAAGCCACATGCCTTGTAGAATTCTGCTGTGAATCTATCTGGTCCTGGACTTCCTTGTGTTGATAATTTTAAAATTACCATTTCAATCTTGCTACTTGTTCTTGGTTTGTTGAGCATGTCTAATTATTCTTGATTTATCTAAGAGGGTTGTATATTTCCGGGAATTTGTCCATCTCTTCTAGGTTTTCTAGTTTATGTGCATAAAGTTGTTCATAGAAGCATTGAAAGATCTTTTGTATTTCTATGGTGTCAGTTGGAATATCTCCCATTTCGTTTCTTGAGTTTATTTGAATTTTCTCTCTTGTTTTCTTCATTAACCTTGCTAGTGGTCTATCAATTTGATTTATCTTTTCAAAGAATCAGTTTTTGTTTCATTTATATTTTGTATTTTTTTGTTTCAATTTCATTTAGTTCTGCTCTTATCTTGGTTATTTCTTTTCTTCTGCTGGGTTTTGGTTTGTTTTCTTCTTGTTTGTCTAGTTCCTTGAGATATGGTCTTAGATTGTCTGTTTGTGCTCTTTCAGGCTCTTTTTTTTCTTTTTCTTTTCTTTTTTTTTTTTTTTTTTTTTTGAGATGAAGTTTCACTCTCATTGCCCAGACTGGAGTGCAATGGCATGATCTCGGCTCACTGCAACCTTTTCCTCCACAGTTCAAGCAATTCTCCTGCCTCAGCCTCTCAAGTAGCTGGGATTACAGGCATGCACCACCATGCCCAGCTAATTTTGTAGTTTTAGTAGAGACTGGGTTTCACCATGTTGCTCTGGCTTGTCTCAAACTCCTGACCTCAGGTGATCTGCCTGCCTTGGCCTCCCAAAGTGCTGGGTGACAGGCATGAACCACCACATCTGGCCTCAGACTTTTTGATGTAAGTGTTTAGGGCTATAACATTTCCTCTTAGCACCATATTTGCTGTATCCCAAAAGTTTTGATAGGTTGTGTCACTATTGTCATTAGGTCTGAAAAATTTTTTAATTTCCATCTTGATTTTGTTTTTGACCTAGATCATTCAGGAACAAGTTATTTAATTTCCATATATTTGCATGATTTGAAGGTTCCTTTTGGAGTTAATTTCCAGTTTTATTCCACTGTGGTCTGAGAGAGTGCTTGATAGAATTTCAATTTTCTTACATTCATTGAGTCTCATTTTGTGGCCTGTCGTATGGTCTGTCTTGGAGAAAGTTCCATGCACTGATCTGTGGTAATTGGGTAGCATGTCCTGCAAATATCTGTTAAGCCCATTTGTTCCAGGGTATAGTTTAAATCCATTGTTTATTTGTTGACTTTCTATCTGGATGACCTGTCTAGTGCTGTCAGTGGTGTATTGAAGTTTCCCACTATTATCGTGTTGCTGTCTAGCTCATTTCTTAGGTCTATTAGTAATTATTTTATAAATTTGGGACCTACAGTGTTAGCTGCATATATGTTTAGTATTGTGATATTTTCCTGTTGGACAAGGCTCTTTATCATAATATCGTGTCCCTCTTTGTCTTTTTTAACTGCTGTTTCTTTAAAGTTTGTTTTGTCTGAGATAAAAATAGCTACTCCTACTCATTTGATGTCCATTTGCATTGAATGTCTTTTTCTATTCCTTTACCTTAAGTTTATGTGAGTCCTCCTGTGTTAGGTGAGTCTCTTGAAGGTAGTAAAAGGTTGACGAATTCTTATCCATTCTGCAATTCTGTATATTTCAAGTAGAGCATTTAGGCCATTTACATTAAATGTTAGTATTTAGATGTGTGTTACCATTCCATTCATTGCCCTATTTGTTGCCTGTATACCTTGTCTTTTTAAAAATATTGTATTTTTCTGTTATAGGTTCTGTGAGATTTGTGCTTTAAAAGTGTTCTGTTTTGATGTGTTTCTAGGATTTGTTTCAGGATTTAGAGCTCCTTTTAGCAATTCTTGTAGTGCTGGCTTGGCAGTGGTGAATTCTGTCAGCATTTGTCTGAAAAAGACTGTATCTTTTCTTCATTTTGCAGAATAAAAAATTCTTGGCTGATAATTGCTTTGTTTAAGGAAGTTGAAGATAGGGCCCCAATTCCTTCTAGCTTGTAGGGTTTCTGTTGAGAAATCTGCTGCTGTTGGCATGGATGTGGTGAACAGGGATCCCTTCTACACTGCTGTTCGGAATGTAAACTAGTACAACCACTATGGAAAACAGTGTGGAGATTTCTTAAAGAACTAAAAGTAGAACTGCCATTTGATCCAGCAATCCCACTACTGGGTATTTACCCAGAGGAAAATAAGTCATTATACAAAAAACATACTTACACATGCATATTTATAGCAGCACAATTCACAATTGCAAAAACGTGGAACCAACCCAATTGCCCATCAATCAACAAGTGGATAAAGAAACATACATACACACACACACACACACACACACACACACACACACATACATGTAATTGAATACTACTTAGCCATGAAAAGGAATGAAATAACAGCATTTGCAGTGACCTGGGATGATATTGGAGACTATTATTCTAAGTGAAGTAACTCAGGAATGAAAAACCAAACATTGTATGTTCTCATTTATAAGTGGGAGCTAAGGTATGAAGATGCAAAGACAAAAGAATGGCACAATGGACTTTAGGGACTCAGGTGGAAAGGGGGGAAGGGTGTGAGGGATGAAAGACTACAAACTGGGTGCAGTGTATATTGCTCAGAGGATGGGTGCACCAAAATCTCAGAAATCACCACTAAAGAACTTACTCATGTAATCAAACACCACCGGATCCCCAATAACTTATGGAAATAAAAAAATAAAAAGAAATAAAGACAAACATGTGTGTTCATCACAGCACTATTCATAATAGCAAAGACATGAAATCAACCTAAATGCCCATCAATGGTAGACTGGATAAAAAAAATGTGGTACATATACACCATTAAATACTATACAGCCATAAAAAAGAATGAGATCATGTTCTTTGCAGCAACATGGATGGATCTGGATGCCATTATCCTAAGCAAACTGACACAGGAGCAGAAAAACAAATACACAGAAATACACATTCTCATTTATAATTAGGAGCTAAACATTGAGTACATATGGACACAAAGAAGGGAACGGCAGAACTGGGGCCTACTTGGGAGTGAAGAATTAGTGGAGTATGAGGATTTAAAAACTACCTATAGCATATACTATGTTTATTTCTTGGGTGACAAGATAATCTGTACACCAAACCCCCGTGACAAACAATTTGCCTATAACAAACCTGCAAATGTACTCCTGCACCTAAAATAAAGACAGAAAAAAAAAGTCATACCATATATATTTTTTTATACTGGACATTTGATTTGGTAGAAAATTTCCCTTAAATTTAGTAATTTGTGATAGTGTGTAAAGAAATGTTAAGGTTTATTGTTCCATAATTTTATTTTAGTTCTCGGTTTTCTTACTTTCCACTTATTTTTCTATCATTATACCTGAGTATATTACTTTCTTTCAAAAAATTGTTTACAATAACCCATTTTCTTGCTTATGCTGATACACTGAAAAAAATGGAATTGAGTTTCTTTCTTTAGCTTGTCTGAACACCATACATGGTGTTGGACATTCCTTTGAAAAGTCTCTTACATTGCTTGCTTTCTTTTACTAAGCTATTTTATCTTACTTAGAACCACTAAAAGGTGATACACTGAAATTTGGGCCCTTAGTCTACAGTGTTTCCCCAGGTATCTTTTTTTAACACAATTTCCCAGTATATGAAAGTAGTTTATTAAAACAAACCCAGGTTTCCTGGGTTTATGTGGTGCTGGTAAAACAGCAGTAGCTATGATTCTTTTTTTTTTCTAAAGAAAGTAAACCTGTTACTTTTGTGATAGAAAATGTTTTCCTCAGAGATATTCTTATACAGTTTTCCCATTTTCCTTTCATGATAATTTTCTTTTTAATATTTAATTACCCCCATGCTTTAATGACTACTCTCAAGTTTTAGATGATGTGATTGTGATTTCTCCTACAATACGCATCTCAATAGATAATGCCTCCAAAATGTTATGAGTGCTATGTAACAATCTATAATCCTAGGGCAAGATTCTGCTTCTGGACATAATTATCAAAGCTATTATCCTTTATAGTCTTGCCAGTTTTGCTACTTTCCATTTATTTATCCATCTGGCATTATACTCCAAAACCTTTACTATTTGTGAATCTTTGGCAATATTCACATCCAATTGTTATGACTCACTAGAAATATTCGCCAGACTTCTCAGCATTTGAAAGAGATTTTCATATGTTATTTCATTTTAACCAGTACAGTTGGCACAAATGCTTCTTTTTACTGAAATTTTGAAAATAGATGCCAGATTAGAAGTGATTGTTTAAATCATTTACACATGCACCCTTTTGTTCTAAACACTCAGATTATGACATCCTTCATGGCTGCTTTTAAAAGTATGGATGTGAAACTTAGACAATGTGAACTCTCTGGATGAGGCATTAGAATTAATCAAAAGTTATTCCAGTTTTGTAAAAAGATTGCAAATGTTCACTCTCTTTAGGTAAATTATATTTGTTAGTATACCTTAGACAATATTTCATAGTTTTAAACATTATTTTTCTCATTTGTAATTATTTGTATCTGAGATTTTTTTCTTTAGTGCTATTAGTAATTATTTTTAGTTCATTGTCATAAGAACACTTAACATGATCTATCCTCTTAATACATTTTTATGTGTACAATGCATTTTTGTTGACTACTGGTATAATGTTCTACAGCAGGTCTCTAGAGCATATTCAACCTACTTAGCTGAAACTTTGTACCTGTTGATTAGTTATCAATTTCCCACTATCCTAGCTCCTGGCAGGTACCATTTCACTCTGATTCTATGATTTGATTATTTTAAATATCTAATGTCAGTAGAATCATGCAGCGTTTTTCCTTCTGTGTCTGGATTATTTCCCTTAGCATAATGTCCTAAAGTTCATTCATTTGTTGCATATTGCAGAATTTCCTTCTTTTTCTTAAGGCTGAATAGTATTCCATTGTTTGTATATACCACATTTTCTTTATCCATTCATATGTTGATGGACATTTGTTTCCATATCTTAGTTATTGTGAATACTACTCCAACAAACATGGGAGTGCTAATATGTTATTGGAATACTGATTTTAATCATTTTGCATGAATATGCAGTTATGGAATCATTCAATCTTGTGGAAATCCCATTGTTAATATTTTGAGGAACTTCCACACTGTTTTCCACAATGGTTGCACCATTTTATATTCCCAAAAAAATATGCAAGAGTGGCAATTTCTCCATATCGTCATAAATGTCTTTTGTTTGGTTGTTTTTATAATAGCCATCATGACACATTTGATGTTGGAGGCAGAAAGATTGAGGGTTGTGATCAAATCAGTATATCTCTGGAGGCTATATGAGTTAGCAGCAATCTGTTTGTCATAAATGCAGAATGTTGGCAGACTGACAAACTGCATCTGTCACCCAGAAGGAATGTTGAGGGCAGTCTCACCCCAGGCACACGTGTTTACCCAATAAAAATGAAGGGCTGAAGAAGCTGAGGGAAGCAGCTACCTTTGCTCACTAGCACCAGGGACCTCTTTTCTTCTTCTCCAGTTCCCCTTCCTTTAAAATAGTTTCTTTTGTTTTTTGTTATCATTTCTAATTTTGTCCCTTCATTCAGTCTCATAATGACAATCTCCAGTAGTGAGAGTAGTAATTGATGCAGTGCTGGCCTCAAGTAGTAATTGTGGCAGTCAGCCACAAGTGGCACCCAACGTGGGGCATACAGAGACATCAGGGACAAACAGAGATCTGAAGAGACCTGAAGGGACCTTAAGGGAGCTGAGGAGGCCTGGAGGGACAAATAGAGATAAGTAGGGATAAACAGAAATAAATAGAGAGAAATAAAGACAAATAGAGACAGGTAGGGAAAGACAGGGACTTGCAGGAAAGTTGTAGGCACTATCAGGGACCATAGGGACAGAAAGGGATAGATAAAGATTAGCAGAGACTAACAAAGACTAGCAAAGACTAGCAAAGACTAGCAGAAACTTGCAGGAACTTGCAGGGACAGATGGGGTCCCATTGGGACTTGAACAAGGAAGTTCTGCTGGAACAACAACAACAAAAAACCTAAAGCCAGAAAAAAACTAAAACCAACCAGAAGAATGAGAAATCCTGTTACAAGTCTGCTGGCAGCAATATAAGGTCAGTGCTCTAAGAAGGTACTGGTCAGTGCCCTAGAATGTAAAGAATGGAAAGTTTTAGAATCAGGGAAACATGGGGAAGAATTTGGCTATTTCTTTTCTCTTTTTTGTTTGGAGTTTGGTACATACCATCTTTTTGTTATTATTTCAGGGTTTGAGAGAATTTTTTTCCCCACCTACAGAACCTATTGAAAGTGGTAAATAGGAGATGGAGGTTGAAAATTCGCTTGTGCCATCTTCTTTTTTCCCTACAGAAAGGCTAATTTTAGCTTTGGCTTTCATGGATTGTGAACGTGCACTGGCACCTGTGAGATGTGCAGAGGACTTGGGAGGTTTTCTCAGCACTGTGGTGGGCTCCACCCACTACGAACTTCTTGACAGCTTTATTTATCTACTTAAGCCTCAGCAATGGTGGGCGCCCTTCCCCTAGCCTCACTGCCATCTTGCAGTTAGATCTCAGGCTGCTGTGCTAGCAATGAGGGAGGCTCCATGGGTGTGGGACCCTCTGGGCCAGGTGTGGGATATAATCTCCTGGTGTGCCGTTTGCTAAGACCCTTGGTAAAGCGCAGTGTTAGGGTGGGAGTTACCCAATTTTCCAGGTGTTGTGTGTCTCAATTTCCTTTGGCTAGGAAAAGGAATTCCCTTCCCCCTTGTGCTTCCCAGGTGAGGCAATGCCTCACCCTGCTTCAGCTCTCGCTGGTCAGGTTGCACCCGCAGACCAACGCCAACTGTCTGACATGCCCCGATGAGATGAACCCGGTACCTCAGTTGAAAATGCAGAAATCGCCTATCTTCTGTGTCGCTCATGCTGGGAGCTAGAGGTTGGAGCTGTTCCTATTCGGCCATCTTGGGTGGGCCCCTGTTTTTCTATTTTTTATGTTATTTATTTCTGCTTAAACAGTTTTTAAATTTTCTTCCTTCTGCTAACTTTGGGCTTAGCTTTTCTTTTTTCTAGATCCCTGAAGAGTATATTTAGGCAGTTTACTTGAGATATTTCCTGTTTTTAAAATGTATTTATTGTAATAAACTGCCGTCAGTACTTTCTATGGCCTGAATGTTTGTGTCCCTCAAAGTTTATACATTGAAACCTAATTTCTAGTGTGATGGTATTAGGAAGTACGACATTTGGCAGATGATTAGATCATGAAAGTAGAGACCTCATGAATGGGATTAGTGTTCTTATAAGGGCTGAAGAAATCAAAATTCTTTCCTTCCTTAACGTAAAGCCATAAGGAGATGGTGCCATTTAAGTAGTTTAATAGTTTGAGGCCTCATACTTAAGTTTTAAATCTATGTTGATTTGATTTTTGCGTATGGAAAAAGACAGGGGTCTAGCTTCATTCTTCTGCATATGGATATCCAGTTTTCCCAACACTGGTTACTGGAGAGACTCTCTTCATAGATGCTTTGCATCTTTGTCAAAAATGAGTTCACTGTAGGTGTGTGGATTTGTTTTTGGGTTCTCTAACCTATTCAATTAGTCTATGTATCTCTTTTTATGCTAATACCATGCTGTTATGTTTACTATAGTTCTGCAGTATAATTTAAAGTCGGGTAATGTGATTTCTCCAGTTTTGTTCTTTTTGCTTAAGACAGCTTTTGCTATTCTGGGTTTTTCATGGTTCCACAGAAAGTTTAGAATTGTTTCTTCTATTTCTGTGAAGAATGTCATTGGTATTTTGATAGTGATTGCATTGCATCTGTAGATTGCTTCAGATAGTGATATAGTTTTGATGTTTGTTTCTGCCTAAATCATATGCTAAATTATAATTCTCAATGTTAGAGATAAGGCCAAGTAGGAGGTGTTTGGATTATGGAGCCAGATCCCTCATGGCTTGGTGTTGTCCTCCTGATAGTGAGTTCTCTTGAGATCTGGTTGTTGTAGAGTGTGGCGCCTCCCTCCCCACTGTCTCTCTTGCTCCTGCTTTCTCTATGTGAAGTGCTTGCTCCTGTTTTATCTTGTGCCACGTGTAAAATCTCCCAGAGGCTTCCTTAGAAGCTGAGCAAATGTTGACATCATGCTTCATGTACAGCCTGCAGAACTGTGAGCCAATTAAACCTCTTTTCTTTATAAATTACCCAGTCTCAGAAATTTATTCATAGCAATGCAAGAATGTCCTAATAAAGAAAATTGGTACCAAGGGGTAGGGCATTGCTATAAAGATACCTGAAAATGTGGAAGCAACTTTGGAAATGGGTCATGAGCAGAGACTGGAAGAATTTGGAGGGCCTAGAAGACAGGGAAATGAGGGAAAGTTTGGAATTTCTTAGAGATTGGTCAAATGGTTGTGATCAACATGCTGATTGTGATATGGACAGTGAAGGCCAGACTGTTAAGGTCTCCAATGCAAGTGAAGAACTTATTGGAAACTGGAGTGAAGATTACTTGTGTTATGCCTTAGCAAATAACTTGGCTGCATTCTATTTATGCCCTAGGGATCCATGAAAGTTTGAGCTTGAGAGTGATGACTTATGGTATTTGGTGGAAGAAATTTTAAAGCAGCAAAGAATTCAAGATGTGGCCTGGTTACTTCTAATATTCTGGGCTCAGATGCAGAAGCAAATAAATTGCTAAAAGTTGGAATATACAAGGGAGGCAGAACATAAAAGTTCCGAAAATTTGTAACCTGGCCATGTTTCAAAGAAAGAAGATTTTTCAGGAGAGAAATTCAAGCAGGCTGAGGAGGAACAACTAGCTAGAGATGTTTGCATAATTAAAAGGAAACCAAGTGCTAATATCCAAGACAATGGGGAAAGGGTCTCAAAGGCATTTCAGAGACTTTCACAGCAGCCCCTCCCACCACAGGCCCAGAGGCTTAGGAGAAAAGAATGGTTTTCTAGGTCAGGACCAGGGCCACACTGCTCTGTGTAGTCTTGGGACACTGCTCCCTGTATCCCACATGCTAAAATTTCAGCTGTGGCTACAAGGGTTCTAGTTACACTTGGAATGCCACTCTAGAGGGCCAAAGCCATACATCTTGGCAGTTTCCACATGGTGTTAAGCCTGCAGGTGCACAGAGTGCAAGAGTGGTGGAGGATTGGTAACTTGTGACTAGATTTCAGAGGATGTATGGAAAAGCCTGGGTGTTCAGGCAAAAGCTTGCTGCTTGGATGGAGGCCTCAAAAATAACCTCTACTAAGCCAGTGCAGAGGAGAAATGTGAGGTTGGAGCCCCTGCAAAGAATCTCTACTGGGACACTGTGTAGTGGAGCTGTGAGAAGGGGGCCACCATCATCCAGACCCCAGAATGGTAGATTCACCACCAGATTTTACCCTCAGTGTGGAAAACCTACAGGCACTCAACAAACTGTGAGAGCATCTATTGGGGCCGAACCCTCCAAAGCCACTGAGGCAGCACTGCCCAAGGTCTTGGGAGCCCATTTCTTGCATTAGTGTGCCCTGGATGTGGGATATGTAGTCAAAGGAGATTATTCTGGAGCTTTAAATTTTAATGACAGCCCTGCTGAGTTTTGAACTTGGATAAGTCTTTTGGGCTAACTTCTCCATTTTGGAATGAGAATGCTTATAACCCCATTGCATCTTAGAATAAATAACTTGTTTTGACTTTACAGGATCACAGATAGGAGACATGTCTCAGATGAGTGTTTAGACTTGGACCTGGGACTTTTGAGTTAATGCTGGAATGATTTAAGACTTTAGGTGACAGTTAGGAAAGTATAATTGTATTTTGCGATGTGAGAAGAACATAGGATTGGTGGGGTAGCAGGGACAGAGTGATGTAATTTAGATATTTGTTCCTGACCAAATCTCATGTTGAATTATAATATCCAATGCTGGAGGTGGAGCCTGGTAGGAGGTGTTTTGGTCATCAGGGTGGATCCCTCATGGCTTGGTGCTGTCCTTGTGATAGTGAGTGAGTTCTCTTGGAACCTGGTTGTTTGAAAGTGTGGAACCTCCCCCTCTCTTGCCCCTGATCTTGTCACCTGAAATGCCTGCTCCTGCTTCACCTTCTGCCATAAGTAAAAGTTCCCTGAGGCTCCTCAGAAGCCAAGTAATGTCAGTGCTATGTTTCCTCTGAAGCCTGCATAATCATGAGCCAATTAAAACTCTTTTCTTTATAAATCACCCCATCTCAAAGATTTATACCAATACAAGAATGACATCATGCAGGACCTTTTAACAATATGGTTATTGAATCCATGAACATAAAATATCTTTCCTTATTTTTTGTGTTCTCTTAAACTTCTTTCATTAGTGTTTCATAATCTTATAGAGATCTTTTACTTCTGTAATTGATTCCTAGTTATTTAATTTTATTTGTGACTTTTGTAAATGAATTACTTTTAAAATTTATTTTTCAGAAGTTCACTGTTGGAATATAGAAATGCTACCGATTTTTGTATGTTGATTTTGTATCCTGCAAGTTTACTGAATTTTTTTTCAGTGCTAATACTTTTTAAATTGAGTCTTTAGGTTTATTCAAATAGAAGGTCATATCGTCTTCAAACAAGGATAATTTCACTTTTCCAATTTTGAATCCCTTTGTTTCTTTCTCTTTTCTAATTGCTCTAGCTTAGACTTTCAATACTCTGTTGAATAACAGTGATGAACATGGGCATCCTTATGTTCTAGATCTTAGGGGAAAGGCTTCCAGTTTTTCCCCATTCTGCATAATATTAGTTATGAATCTATCATACATGGCTTTCATTATGTTGAATTATGTTCCTCCTATACTCAATTTGTTGAGGGCTTTTATCTTTATAGGATCTTGAACTTTATCAAATGCTTTTTCAGCATCAATTGAAATGATTGTATGGTTTTTGTCCTTCATTCTGTTGATATGATGTATTACATTGATTGATTTGTGTATGTTGAAGCATTATTGCATCCCAGGGATAAATTCCTCTTGGTCATGATGAATGATCTCCTTAATTTATTGTTAAATTCTATTTGCTAGTATTTTGTTATTTTTGCTTCAATATTTATTACAGATATTAGCCTGTAATTTTTTTCCCATGTATCTTTGTTTGGTTTTGGTATCAGTGTAATACTAGTCTTATAGAATGAGTTTGGAAGTATTTTCTTCTCTATTTTTTTGAAATAATTTGAGTAGTATTGGTATTAGTTCTTTAAATCTTTAGTAGAATTTAGCAGTGAAACCATCAGGTACCAGGCTTTTCTTCACTGGGGTATTTTTTATTTATTAATATTATGACTTTGATATTGTTACTTATTGTTGGTCTGTTCAGGTTTTGGATTTCTTCATGGCTCCATCTTGGTAAATTGTATGTGTTTAGAAATTTATCCATTTCCTTTTTATTTTCTGATTTATTGACAAATAGTTTCTTCTGGAAGCCGTTAATAATCCTTTGAATTTCTGCAGTATTTGTTATAATGTTTTCTTTTTCATCTCTGATTTTACTTATTTGAATCTTCTCCCTTTTTTTCTTTATTACTCTGGCTAAAGGCTTGTCAATTTTATTTATGTTTTCAAAAAGTCAATTTTTTTCATTAATCTTTTGTACTGTATTATTTGTTTCAATTTCATGTATTTCTGCCCTGATCTTTATTATTTGTTTCTTCTATTCATTTTGAATTTGGTTTGCTCTTGCTTTTTTGGTACTTTAAGATGTATTATTAGGTTGTTTATTTGAAGTTTTAAATTTTTTTTGATGTAGGCATTTGTAGCTATATACCTCCCTCTTAGTGGTGCTTTCACTGTATCCCATAGCTTTTGGTATGTTGTGTTGCTATTATCATTTGTTTCAAGAAATTTTTCTTTTTTTTTTCTTAGTTTCTTCCTTGGCTCACTGGTCATTCCAAAGTGTATTGTTTAATTTACACTTATTTGTGTACTTCCAAAATTCCTCATGTTACTGATTTCTAGTTCTATTCCATTATGGTCATATAAGATGGTTCATATTATTTTATTTTTGGGGAATGTTTTTAAGACTTGATATGTGACCTATCATACATTCACATACTCTTGAGAATGATCCATGTGCTGAGGAGAAGAATACGTATTCTGCAGCCATTAGATGAAATGCTCTGTAAATATCGGTTGGGACCAAATGTTTCATAGTGCAGATTAATCTGATATTTATTTGCTGATTTTATGTATGAGATATCTGTCCAATGATGAAAGTGGGATATTGAAGTTTCCAGCTATTATTCTCTCTCTCTCTCTCTCTCTCTCTGGCTTTAATAATATTTGCTTTATATATCTGCATGCCCTAGTGTTGGGTGCATATATATTTAAAATTGTTATGTCCTTGTGCTAAACTGACTCCTTTATCATTATGTAGTGACCTTTTTTTGTCTCAGTTTTTGTCTTGAAATCTACTTTGTCTGGTAGAAGTATAGCTACTCCTGCTCTTTTATGGTTTTCATTGGAATAGAATATCTTCATCCATTTCTTTATATTCAGTCTATGTGTGTCTTTATAGGTGAAGTACATTTCTTATGGGAAACAGATCATTGGGTCTTTTTTCTATATCCAATCGCTCTATGTCTTTTGATTGGTGATTGGAGAATTTAGTCCATTTATGTTCAGTGTTATTGATAAGTAGGGACTTACTCTTGCCGTTTTTCTTGTTTTCTGGTTATTTTGTGGTCTTTTTTTTTTTCCTTTCTGTCCTCCTTTCGGTCAAGGTAATTTTCTCTGATGGTGTGATTTAATTCTTGCATTTCATTTTTTTGTGTGTATCCATTGTATGTTTTTTTGATTTGAGGTTACCATAAGGCTTGTAAATACTATCTTATAATCATTGTTTTAAACTGATGACAACTTAAGAGTAATTGCATAAACAAAGAAACAAAGAATCACGCAAAAAGAAAATAATAACTCCACACTATATTTGCTAATCTTTTAGCTTTTTCTCTTTATATCTTATTGTACTGTCTATGCCTTCAGTTGTAGTTATTACTTTTGATTAATCATTATTTAGTCTTTCTACTTAACATGAATTGTTCACACAACATGATTACAGCACTATAATATCTGTGTGCTTACTTTTACCGGTGAGTTTTGTACTTTTACATAGTTTCTTCTTGCTCATTAACATTCCTTTCTTTCAGACTGAGTAACTCCTTTTAGCATTTCTTGTAGGACAGGTCTAGTCCTATAAGAACTAAGTCTAGACTTGTCCTGTTGATAAAATCTTTCAGCTTTTTTTTTTTTTTTTTTTCTGAAAAGGTTTTCATTTCTTCTTCATCCTTGAAGAAATTTTTGCTTGGCTATACTATTCTAGGGTAGGGTTTCTTTTTCCCAGCACTTCATATATGTCATGCCAGTCTCTCCTGGCCTGTAAGGTTTCCACTGAAATGTGTGCTGCCCATTGTACTGAAGCTTTCCATTGTATGTGCTTTCTTTTCTTACACTGTTTTTATAATCATTTCTTTATCCTTGACATTTGGGAGTTTGATTATTAAATGTCTTGAGGTAGTCTTCTTTGGGTTAAATCTGCTTGGGGTTCTATACTTTTCTTGTATTTGGACTTTGATATCTTTATCTAGGTTTGGGAAGTTCTCTGATATTATCTCTTTAAACTTTCTACCTCTGTCTCTTTCTCTGCCTCCTCTTTAAGGCTAACAACTCTTAGATTTACACTTTTGAAGCTGTTTTCTAGCTTCCGTAGGTGTGCTTCATTTTTAAAATTTTTTCTTTTTTCTCCTCTGATTGTGTATTTTCAAATAACATGTCTTCAAGCTCCATAATTCTTGCTTTTGCTTGATCAATTCTACTAGTAAGAGACCCTGATGCATTCTTTAGTATGTTAATTGCATTTTTGAACTCTAGAATTTGTTTGATTCTTTTTAATTATATCAATCTCTTTGTTAAATTCATCTGACAGGATTCCAAATTTCTTCTCTGTGTTATCTTGAATTTTTTTTTGGTTTCCTTAACACAACTATTTTGAATTATCTGTCTGAAATGTCACCTATTTCTGTCTTTCCAGGATTTTTCCCTGGTAATTTATTATTCGATGAGGTCATGTTTTCCTGGATAACACTGATATTTGTAGATGTTCATCCATGTCCAGGCATTAAAGAGTTAGTTACTTACTGTAGTCTTTGTAGTCTGGACTTGTTTGTACCTGTCCTTCCTGAGAAGGCTTTCAATTCGTTTGAAGGGACTTCAGTCCCAAGCTTAATGCAGCTGTGGTTTTTGTAGACTTATAGAGATAATGCCATGGTGGTCTTGGATAAGATCCAGAAGGATTCTCGAAATTATCAGGCAGAGACTCTTGTTCTTTTCCCTTACTTTCTCCCACACGAATAGAGTCTCTCTGTGCTGAGCCACCAGGAACTGGTGATGGTAATGCAGGCATCCCTGGGGCCACCATCACTGGGATTGTGCTGGGTCAGACCTGAAGCCAGCATAACACTGGCTGTCACCCAAGACCCAATGTGACCACTATCATGTATGTTTACTCAATGCCCTAGTCCTGTATGATCAACTAGTAGCGAAGCCATCCAGATTTATGATCTTTCCTTCAGGAAGATTAGTTCTTCCAGGTCCTGGGAGGATCCAGAGATACAAACAGGATGTATACAGGGTATACCCAGAGATACAAACAGGAGTCTCTCACCATAGCCACTGTAGCTGGGAATGTGCTGGGTTACACCTGAAGTCAGCAAGTTTCAGAGTTCAAGGTACACAGCATACTCCCTGGGTATGCTGATTATTAAGGGTCCATTGCTGGTTATTCAAGGCCCAAGGTCTCTTTAGTCGGCAGATGATAAATTATGCCAGGATTGGGTCCTGCCTTTCAAGACAGTGGGTTCCCTTTTGGTGCAGGGTGTGTCTATAAACATCATCCATGAGCTGGAGCCTAGAATTGGGGTCTCACAACTCTGCGTGGTGCCCTATCATATGGTGGTGGAGCTGGTATCCGAGACACAAGACATTGTCCTCTTGACTTTTGCTTTCCTCTCCTTAAGCAGAAGGAAGAAGTCACATTCATTGTTGCAAGCTGCATGGCCTGGCCCTCCTCTGGCTGTGAGACCAGCTAAGCATGAGGAATTGCCGTCCTTTTGTCCTAGACTGCCTTTGAAATTTACTCAGATCCTGAGAGCACTTTGATTCAGGATCTAAGTAAGGATACTGATACTTTCTGAGAAACTCAAGCTCTGACTGCTGGAATGGATGATTACCCTCTGGCTAGATCTGGTCCAAATGTTCCTTCCATGTGTGCATGCTGGGTGAGCCCAGCACAGCTTTGCTCTACAGTTGACAAGCAAGCACTGAGTTAAAATGTTAACTCCCCTGGTCACTGCACTCTCCCTTTCCCAAGTGGTTAGACTCTTTGCATTGCATTGCTGCTGCTGAGGAATGGCAGAGGGGTACCTCTGGCAATTTAAGAATATCTCCTACCCTCTTCAATGCCCCTTTCAGCAATATGAAGTTAAAACCAGGTACTGTGATTGCTCACCTGATTTTGGGTTCTTGTGACTATGTTTTTTGGTGTGTAGATACTTGTTAAAATTTGATGTTCCTGTTGGGTGGGTGAAAAGTTTAGGCTTTTCCTTTAACACCCTGCTCTACCCTCTCAACTTTTATTTTACATGCAGAGAGAATATTGGCAGGTTTGTTACATGGGTATATTGTGTACTGCTGAGATTTGGGGTACAGATCTCTTCACAAAGGTAGTGAGGATAGAGCCCAATAGGTAGTTTTTCAACCCACAACCCTCTCCTTACTCCACACTTTTACTGTTACACATTGTTTATTGTTCCCATATCTACGTATATGTGTGCTTCATATTTAGCTCCCATTTATAAGTAAGAATATGTGGTATTTGGTTTCCTGTTCTGGTGCTAATTCGCTTAGGATAAAGGACTACAGCTGTGAAATACATTATTTTATCCTTTTTTATGACTGCATAGTATTTCCATATGCATATGCAACACATTTTCTTTTTTAAAATCACTGTTGATGGGCACCTAGGTTGATTTCATGTCTTTGGTTATTGTAAATATGCTCTGAGGAACATGCAAGTGTGATGAGTCTTTTTTGGTAGAGTGATTTATTTCCTTTTGTGTACGTACCCAGTACTGGGATTGCTGGTTCTAATGGTAGATCTGTTTCATGTTTTAGGAAAAATCTCCAAGTTGTTTTTCAAGTGGCTGAAGTAATTTACATTGCCACTAATGGTATATGTGCTCCCTTTTCCCTGCAGCCTCACCAGCTCTGTTATATTTTGACTCTTTAATAGTAGCCAATCTGACTAGTGTGGGATGGCAAGTCATTGTGGTTTTGATTTGCCTTTCTCTAATAATTAGTGATGTTGAGCTTTTCTCATGTTTATTGCTCACTTATATGTCGTCATTTTAGAGGTAAAGTCTTTTCACACACTTCATCCATTTCTAATGGGATTACTTTTTTTTTGTAGATTTAAGATCTTTATTGATTTTGGATATGAGACCATTGTCAGATGTATAGTTTGTGAACATTTTCTCCCATTCTGTAAGTTATCTGTTTATTCTGTTGATAGTTTCTTTCGTTAGGCAGAAACTTTTTAGTTTAATTAGGTCCCACATATCAGTTTTCATTTTTGTTGCAATCTCTTTTGAGGAATTGGTCATAAATTCTTTCCCAAGTCCAACGTCTAGAATGGTGTTTGCTAGGTTTCTTTTAGGATTCATATAGTTTGACATCTTTCATTTAAATCTTTAACTCATCTTGAGTTAATTTTTATGTACAGTAAAAGGCAGAGTCCAGTTTCATTCTGCATATAGCTGTCCAGTTATCCCAACAGCATTTATTAAATACTGAGTCCTTTTCTCATTGTATTTTGTTGACTTTCTTGAAGATCAAATGATTGGAGATGTGCAGCTTTATTTATAGGTTCTCTGTCTTGTTCCACTGGTCTATGTGCCTGCTTTTTCTTTTCTTTTCTTTTCCTTTAACTTTTTTACCCATAACTTGCTGTTTTGATTACTGTAGGCTTATAGCATAGTTTGAAGTTGGGCAATGTGATGCTGCCAGCTATATTCTTTTTGCTTATGATTGCTTTGGCTATTTGAGCTCTTTTTTGTTCCCTATGAACTTTTTTTCTAATTTTTTCTTTTTCTAGTTTTTCGAATCCTGTGAAGAATGACATTGTAGTTTGACAGGCATTTATATATGAATTTCTTTTGGCAGTAAGACCATTTAAACAGTATTGATTCTTCTAATTCATGAGCACATGAGCATATAGTGTTTATTTGTTTGTGTCTCCTCCGATTTCCTTCATCAACAGTTTTTCTCTTAGAGATTTTTCACCTCCTTGTTGAGATGTATTCCTAGGTATTTCGTTTTACTGGTGGCAATTATAAATGGGATTATTTTCTTGATTCACTCTCAGTCTATACATTATTGATATATATAAATGATACTGATTTTTGTACATTGATTTTGTATTCTGAAACTTTGCTATAGTCATTTATCAGTTCTAGGAGCCTTTCATAGAGTCTTTCGAGCCTTTCATAGAATCATACCATGAGCAAAGATAAATAAATTTACTTCTTTTCCTATTTAGATACCTTTTATTTTCCTCTTTCTTGATTGTTTTGGCTAGGACTTCCAGTACTAAGTTGAATAGGAGTGGTGAGAGAGGGCATCCTTGTCTTGTTCCATTTCTCAAGGCAAATGCTTCCAGTTTTTGTCTATTCAGTCTGATATTGGCTGTGGATTTGTCATAGATGTCCTGTTACTATTTTGAGGCATGCTACTTTGGTATCTAGTTTGTTAACAGTTTTTCACATAAAGGAATGATGGGTTTTATTGAATGCTTTTTCTGTGTCTATTGGAATCATATGCTTTTTGCTTTTAATTCCATTTAGGTGGTGAATCACATTTACTGATTTGCACATGTTGAACCAGGCCTGCAACCCAAGAATACAACATACTTGATTGTGGTGAATTAATTTTATTAATATATTGCTTGATTTGATTTGCTAGTATTTTATTGAGGATTTTCACATCCATGTTCTTCAGGGATATTGATCTAAAGCTTTCTTTTTGCATTCTTTCTCATCCAGGTTTTGGTATCAAGCTGATGTTGGCTTCATAGAATGGGTTAGGAAGAAGCCCATTCTCTTTAGTGTTTTGGAATAGTTTCAGTAGGATTGATATCAGATTTTCTTTGTACATCTGGTAGAATTTCGCTATGAATCCACACGGTCCAGGGATTTTACTTTTGATTGTTAGGCTTTTTATTACTGATTCAATTTCAGAACCCCATATTTGTCTATTCAGTTTCAATCTCTTCCTAATCCGATCTTGGGAGATCATGTGTTTCAAGGAATGTATCAATTTTCTCTAGATTTTCTAATTTGTGCACATATATCTTTATAGCAGTGTCTGAGAATCTTTTTTTTCCCCTATAGGATCAGCTGTAATGCCATCTTTGTCATTTCTGCTCATACTTATATCTTCTCTTCTTTTTTCTTTGTTAATCTAGCTAGCACTCTACCAATCTTGTTCATTCTTCTGAAATAAAAAAAAAAAACAAAACAAACAAACTGGATTTCATTGATCTTTTGCATGGATTTTGCATCTCAATTTCCCTCAGTTTTCTCTAATTTCACTTTATTTTCTTCTGCTAGCTTTGTGGTGGTTTATTTTGTTTTCTACTTCCTTTAGGTGCTAAGTTAGATCATTAATTTGAGACCTTTATAATTTCTTAATGAAGGTGTTTCTGTAATCTCCAGTGAGATTGAATAAGCTTTTGTGGACTATGTCATCAAATGTATTTTTCAAGTTGCTTATTCTCTCTTGTCACTCAGAATGCCAATGAGTCATACATTTAGTCTCTTAACATAATCCCGTATTTGCTGGAGCTTTTGTTTATTTTTTAAAATTATTTTTTCTTAATTTTTGTTTGATTGAGTTGATTGAAAGACCTAGTCTTCAAGCTCTGAGATTCTATTCTTAGCTTGGTCTATTCTACAGTTAATACTTTAGATTGTGTTATGGAATTGTTATAATGGATTTTTCAACAGTAGGAGTTTTGTTTGCTTCTTTCTCAACATGGCTATTTGATCTTTCAACTCTTGGATCATGTTACTGGATTCCTTGGATTTTGTTTCAACTTTCTCTTGTACCTTTTTTTTTTTACCTTTTTTTTTTATTATACTTTAAGTTCTAGGGTACATGTGCATAACGTGCAGGTTTGTTACATATGTATACTTATGCCATGTTGGTGTGCTGCACCCATCAACTCGTCAGCACCCATCAATTCATCATTTATATTACTCTACAC
>NW_016814646.1:82548-126170 GCF_001698545.2 Rhinopithecus bieti | reverse complement strand
ATGTTGGAGAGGATGTGGAGAAATAGGAACACTTTTACACTGTTGGTGGGATTGTAAACTAGTTCAACCATTATGGAAAACAGTATGGCAATTCCTCAAGGATCTAGAACTAGATGTACCATATGACCCAGCCATCCCACTACTGGGTATATACCCAAAGGATTATAAATTATTCTACTACAAAGACACATGTACACGTATGTTTATTGCGGCACTCTCTCTTGTATCTTAATGAGCTTCTTTGTCATTAAGATTATGAACTCTGTCGTTTGAGACTGGTTGAGAACCTGTATTAGTCCATTTTCATGGTGCTGATAAAGACATGCCTGAGACTGGGTAATTTATAAAGAAAAAGAGGTTTGATGGACTCACAGTTACACGTGACTGGGGAGGCCTCACAATCATGATAGAAGGCAAGAAGCACATCTCACATGGTGGCAGACAAAAGCGAATGAGTACAAGGGAAAGTGTTTTTCTTCATAAAACCATCAAATCTCATGAAGCTTATTCAGTACCATGAGAACAGTATGGGGGAACCACCCCCATGATTAAATTATCTCCCACTGGTCCCTCCCACAACATGTGGGAATTATGGGAGCTACAATTCAAGATGAGATTTGGGTAGGGACACAACCAAACCATTATCAGAACCATTGCTGAGAGCTAGCGGTATTGCTTGGAGAAGGGGACAGTCTGGATTTTTGAATTGCCAGAGTTCTTGTGCTGATTCTTTGTCATCTGGGAGGGTTGATGTTCCTTGAACTGTGGTATAAGTTAAAGGAACACCAACTTCACTATAGTGAAGTCAGTTGGATTTTAAAAAATGTTTTTAGAGGGCCAAGGCTCTGTGCAGGAGTTTTATTTGTAGCTGAATTCTTGACCTTGGTTTCATAGGGGGATATATTAGCAAAATATTTTTGGTGTTGCAATTTGGGCTGTGATCCAATAGATGATGCTAAAGAGTAACTGCTGGAAGATAGACTTGCTTAGCCTTGTGATTCCTATGTATTTCCTCATTTTTGCAGCCATATTCTGTGGTGTTGGGGGAGAAGAGGTGACCCTCTCACCAGGACTACTCCTGGGCCTTGGGGAGCCCCCTCCAATCATTGGCACTGTACTTGCTTTTCTTTTATTATGTCTTTCAGGCTATGGGGCTTACTTTTGTAGAGGTCATACAGGGAGACAGTTCACACCATTTCTGTACTGGCCCTGCAGAAAGAGGCATGTCTTACTCCTGTGCCAGCCCACAGAACTACATGTCTCACCCCTCTCAGTGTTCTGAGGGTGTTGGCTCCCCCTACCCCAATTAAATGCCAATCACAAATTTTAGCTTGGCACTCCCAAGCTGCACAGTGCAGCCTGGGGTGCTGGGAATGTCTTGTGGCTTCATCCTCTGGACATTGAGGGTTGGGTTTAGGTGCACTGGAAAATCTGAAGTGCTCACAGGACAACATAAATATACTTGATGGATCAAAACACCTAGCTTGGACAGCAGTGACTATGTTGGGGCCACACTCTTCTGGGGTAACCAGGCATGGGCCCTGGGAGAATCTGATAGGCACGAGGGCAAGCAGAACAGATGTGGCCCAGTCCCAAAGGGAAGCTGGCTCTTCTTTCGACTGGCCCAGCAGTCAGCTGGGGCTACAGCTTCTCAGAGGGAGATAAGGAGTCCTGGGAAATGAGTGCCTATGGTCAAGCTCTGCTGGAGATGCCCCACACAAGAAAGCCCCAAGTTCTGTGCTGGCTGAAGCCCTGTCTCTGTCTGTCTGGACGGGTTTGTCAGGTCAAATGTCCATGAGGGACCTGGAGTCTCCTGTAGCTACGATCCCAGAGGTCCATGGTGAAAGTGGGAAGTCTCACAGTCCCTTTACTCACCCCTTTCTCAAGAGCTGTTTCAGGCTGGGAACTAAACCTAGCATTTGGGTACTCCATACAGAGTTCCAAGTTCCCTTACTCTTCAGTCTCAGTGTCTGTATCACATCTCCATCCACTCTTGAAAATTTCTCTGAAGATCTGTTCAAATTATGTTGGTTTACTTGAAATTTTGGTCTTTTTCAGTGGAAGTGCTACTTCCTAGCTGCATGTAGTTACCCATCTCCATTAGATTCCTCAGGTATTTTCTAATTTTCTTTTAATTACTTTTAGACTCAGTGCTTTTTCAACAGTGTGTTGTTTTCTCAATTTCCACATTGTATTGTCCATTCTTGCATTGCTATAAAAAATGCCTGAAACTGGATAACTTATAAAGAAAAGAGGTTTAACTGGCTGACAGTTCCACAGATTGTACAGGAAGCATGGCTGAGGGGAGCCTCAAAAACTTTCAATCATGGCAGAAGATGAACAGGAAGCAGGCACTTCTTCCATGGCTGGATCAGGAGAAAGAGTGAATGGGGTTGCTACACACTTTTAAACAACCAGATATCATAAGAACTCACTATCATGACAACAGCAAGGGGCAAATCTTTCCCCATGATCTGATCACCTCTCACCAGGCCCCACCTCCAACACTACAGATTACAATTTAACATTATATTTGGTCAGGACACAAATCCAAACCATATCATTCCGTTTCTTGCCCCTCTTAAATCTCATGTCCCTCTCACATTGCAAATACAATCATCCCTTCTCAATAGTGTCCCAAATCTTAACTAATTTCAGCATTAACTCTAGGGTCCACAGTGCAAAGTCTCATCTGAGACAATGCAAGTCCCTTACACTTATGAGACTATAAAATTTAAAAAAAGCTAGCTACTTCCAAGATATGATGACAGTACAGGCATTTGGAAAGCACATCCATTCCAAAAGGGAGAAATCAGCCAAAAGAAAGAGACTACAAGCCCTGTGCAAGTCCAAAACCCAGCATGGCAGTCATTCAGTCTTAAAGCTCCAAAGTAATCTCCTTTGACTCCATGTCTCACATTGAGGCCATACTAATGCAAGGGGTGGGCTCCCAAGGCCTTGGGAAGTTCCACTCCTGTGGTTCTGCAGAGCTCAGCTTCCATGGCTGCTCTCACAGGCTGACTTTGAGTGCCTGAATCTTTTCTAGGTTCATGGTGCAAGCTATTGGTGGATCTACCATTCTGGAATTTGGAGGATGGTGGCCTTCTTTTTACAGCTGCACTAGGCTGGGACCCAGGGGACTCTGTGTGGAGCTACAACCCCTCATTTCCCCTGCACACGGCCCTAGTGGAGGTTCTCCATGAGGGCTCCTCCATCCTCCAGACTTCTTCCTGGATATCCAGGTGTTTCCATACATCCTCTGAAACCTATGCAGAGCTCCCAAGCCTCAGATCTTGCCCTTTATGCACCTGTGGAGGTTTAACATCATTTGGAGGCTGCCAAGGCTTATGGCTTGGACCCTCTGGAGCAGTGGCCTGAGATTTGGGGCTGTTTTAGCCATGGGTGGAGTGGAGCTGGAGTGGCTAGAGCTCTGGCAGCAGTGTCCTGAGGTTGCACAGGGCAGCAGGGCCCTGGACCTAGCCCATGAATTCATTCTTTCCTACTAGGCTTCTGAGCCTGTGATGGAAGGCGCTGCTGGAAAACTCTCTGAAATGTCTTTGATGCATTTTCCCCATTGTTTTTGATATTAACATTTGGCTTCTCTTTAGTTAGGCGAATTTCTTTACCAGGTTTGAATTCCTCCCCTGAAAATGGATTTTTCTTTTCTATCACATGGCCAGGATTCAAATTTTCCAAACTTTTATGCCCTGTTTCCCTTTTAAATATAAGTTTCAGTTTTAGACCTTTTCTTTGCGGGGGAGGGTCATGAATATAAGAAGATGAGATTTGGGTGGGTACATAGCCAAACCGTATCCCACATATTTTGTGAATTCTCTAGTTTTCTTTTTGCCATTGGTTTCTACTTTGACTATTTTGGTCAATAAACATACTTGATATAATTTCATTCATCTTAAATCTGTTAAATATTTGTTTTGTGACCTAATGTGTGATCTATTCTGGAGAAAGTTCTGTATGTGCTGAAAAAGAATGTGTATTCTGCTGTTGTTGAATAGATTGTTCTGTATATCTTTGTTAGGTTAGTCTGTCAGTGATTTTGAAGTCATCTGTTTCCTTTTGGATCTTCAATGAGAAATCAAAAGTAGGTTATCAAGGACTTCTACTGTTATGTATTGCTGTCAGTTCCTTTTCTTCTGGTATGTCAATATTTGCTTTATATATTTAGATGCTTCTATGTTGAGTGATTGTATATTTATAATTATTATATCTCTCTGATAGATTGACTTTTTGATCTTTATGTAATGATTTGTCTATGATGAGTTTGACTTAAAACCAATATTGTTTGATATAAGTATACCTATCCATGTTCTTTTTTAGTTACTATTTGCATGGAATATCTTTTCCTATGCCTTCACTTTCAATCTATGTGTGTCTTTATAGTGAGTTTTCTATAGATAACATATAGTTGGGTCTTGTGTTTTAATTGGAAAATTTGTGTTTTAATTGGAAAATTTGATCCATTTACATTTAAGGTACAGCAGTTTCTACTTATCTGCAGCTTAACATTTCATGGTATCAGTTAACTGATACAGAGTACCATAAAATATTTTGAGAGAGAGAGATCACATTAGTATAACTTTTATCACATTTTAGTAATTGTTCTATTTTATTGTTAATCTCTTGCTGTGCCTAATTTATAAATTAAACTTCATCATAGGTATATATGCATAAAAATGTATTATGTTAAGGATTTTGTACTATTCATGGCTTCAGGCATCCACCGGGGGTCTTGGAACATATTTTCCATTGATAATGTGGTACTACTTTTATTATTAATGAAGAAGCATTTATTATTACAATGTTGTTGTTTTCTTGTAGTTTTGTATTTATTTTGTCTTTTTTTCCCCACACTGTGTTTCTTTTTGTTTTATTGATGTTTTTGTATTGATATACTTTGATCTCTTTCTCTTTTTCTTTTGTGTAACTTCTGTGGTTTTTGCTCTATGTAGTTACTCTCTGACATTATTTTGTGCTGCTGTAGCAAAATACTACAGACTGGGTAATTTATAATTAAGGGAAGTTAGTTTCTCACAGTTCTGGAGGCTGAAAAGTCCAGGATAAAGGCACTGACATTGGTGTCTGGTGAGGGCCTTTTTGCTGAGTCCTCATGTGGTAGAAGGTGGACAGATAAGAGAGAATGAATGTTGTGTTCTCACATGGCAGAAGAGTAAAAGAGAATTGATATGTTTTGATATTTGCACCTGTCCAGATTTCATGTTGAATTGTAATCTCCAATCCTGGAGGTAGGGCCTGATGGGAAGTGTTTGGGTCATAGGGGTAGATCCCTCATGGTTTGGGCAGTCTTTGTGACAGTGAGTGAGTTCTCATGATATCTGGTCATTTAAAAATGTGTATACCTACCACCACCCCCAACCCCTTTCTCTCACTCCTGTTCTTGCCATGAGATGTGCAAGCTCCTGTTTCGGCCTCCACTGTGAGTAAAAGTTCCCTGAGGCCTCCCCAGAACCTGAGTAATGTTGATGCTATGCTTCCTGTACAGCCTGCAGAACCATGAACCAATTAACCCCCTTTTATTTATAAATTACATAGTCTTGGGTATTTCTTTACAGCAGTGCAAGAACAGCCTGATACAAGAGTAAATTCACTCTTGCAAGCCTTTTTTATAATGGCATTACTCCATTCATGACAGTGGAGCACTCATGACCTAAACACCTCTCAAAAGGTGCCAGTTTTCAACACCACCAGACTGAAGATTAAGTTTCTAACACAGGAATTTGGGGGACACAACCAGACCATAGTGGGAAACTAGGGGATAACGTAAAATATAAAAGTCTATTTCAAGCTTCTAACAATTTAAATTCTATCGTATCCAAAGACTACACTTTACCTTTTCCTCCCCAACTTTGTTACTGTTTCTTGAATTTACACACCCTATGCATATTGTGTGTATTTTAACATATATTTTAGTTATAGCTATTTTTCACTTTTGTCTTTTAACATAATCCCGTGGTGTCCTTTCCTGTTCAACTAAAAATCTCTCATTAGCATTTCTTTTAGGGCAGGTCTTGTGGTGATGATTCCATCAGGTTTTGTTTGACAGGGAAGGTCGTTATCTCTCCTGCATCTTTGAAACTCAGTTTTGCCAGATATAGTATTTTTAAAATAGAAAACCATATATATGTATATATATTTTTTATTTCAATAGATTTTAGGGTACAATTTTTTTTTTTTTGGTTATGTGGATGAATTGCATAATGGTGGAGTCTGAGATTTAAATGCACCCATCACCCAGGTTGTATACATTATACCCAAAATGTAGTTTTATATCTCTCCCCTCAATCCCACACTCTCTCTTTCTGAGTTACCAATGTACATTATACCACTCTGTATGCCTTTGAATTCTCATAGCATAGCTCTCACTTATAAGTGAGAACTTATGGTATTTAGTGTTCCATTTTTGAGTTACTTCACTTAGAATAATGGACCCCAGCTCCATCCAAGTTGCTGCAAAAAATATTATTTCCTTCTTTTTTTTTCTGGCTGGATAGTATTGCATAGTGTATAAAATACCACATTTTCTTTATGTATTCATTAGTTAACGGGCACTTAGGTTGGTTCCACATCTTGGCAACTGTGAATTGTGCTACAATAAACATACGCATGCTGGTGGCTTTTTGATATAATAACTATTTACTTCTTTAAGTAGATAACCAATAGTGGGATTGCTGGATTGAATGATATATCTACTTTTAACTTTTTAAGAAATTTCCATACTGTTTTCCATAGAAGTTGTACTAATTTACATTCCCACTGGCAGTGTGTCAGGGTTTCCTTTTTCCACATCCACACCAGCATCTATTTTTTTTGACTTTTTATTAATAATAAAGGACACTGTGACTGGGGTAAGGTGGCATCTCACTGTAGTTATAATTTGGCCTTTTCGTGATGATTAGTGATGTTGAGCATTTTTTCATATATTTGTTGGTCATCTGTATATCTTCTTTTGAGAAGTGTACATTCATATCATTTGCCCACTTTTTGATGGGATTATGTATTGGCTTCTTTTGTTGATTTCTTTTTGTAGATTCTGGATATTAGTCCATTGTTAGATGCATCATTTCCAAATATTTTCTCCCATTTTGTGGGCTATTTACTTTGCTGATTATTTCTTTTAGCGTGCAGAAGGTTTTTAGTTTAATTATGTCTCATTAATTTGTTTTGTTGTTGTTGCATTTACTTTTGGTATCTTAGTTATAAATTCTTTGCCTTGGGCAATGTCCAGTAGTTTTTCTCAGGTTTCTTGTAGAATCTTTATGATGTCAGTTTTAAATTTAAGTCTTTGATCCATCTTGAGTTTACTTTTGTATATGGTTAGAGACAGGGATCCAGTTTCATTCTTCTACAAATGGCTATACAGTTTTCCCAGAATGATTTATTAAATAGGGTGTCCTTTCCCCAATTTATGTTTTTGTATGCTTAGCTGAAGATCAGTTTACTATATTTGGCTTTATTTCTGGCTTCTTTATTCTGTTCCATTTGTATACATATCACTTTTATACCAGTACCATGCTTTTGTAGTTACTATTGCCTTGTAGTATATAATTATATAATTTGAAATTGGGCAATGTGATGTCTCCAGATTTGTTCTTTTTGATTAGGATTGTTTTGGCTATGCAGACTATTTTCTTCATTTTATATGAATTTTAGGATTTTTTTTCTAATTCTGTGAAAAATGATGTTATTTTGATAGGAATTGCATTGAATCTGTAGTTTGCTTTGAGAAGTATCGTCATTTTCATGATATTGATTTTTCCAATCCTTGAATATGGGATGTATTTCCATAATTTGTGTCACCTATGATTTCTTTCAACAGTGTTTTGTAGTTCTGCTTGTGGATATCTTTCACCTCCTTAAGTATGTTCCTAAGTGTTTTATCTTTTTTGCAGCTATTGCAAAAAATTGAGTTCTTTATTTTATTCTCAGCTTGGTCATTGTTGGTGTGTAGCACTGCTACTGACTTGTGTACATTGATTTTGTAACCTGAGAATTTACTGAATTAACTTATCATATCTAGGAACCTTTTGGAGAAATCTTTAGGGTTTTCTAAATATATGATAATATCTTCAGCAGAGAAAGTTTGACTTTCTCTTTTCCAATTTGTATGCACCTTATTTCTTTCTCTTGCCTGATTGCTCTGGCACTTTCAGTGCTATGTTGAATAGCAGTGGTGAAAGTGAGCACCCTCATCTTATTCCAGTTATTAGGGGGAATGCTTTCCAACTTTTCCCCATTCAGTATGATGTTGGCTGTAGGTTTGTCATATATGGCTTTTATTATTTTGAGGTATATTCTTTGTATGCCTAGTTTGTTGAGAGTTTTTATCTCAAAGGGATGCTGGATTTTATCAAATGCTTTTCTGCATCTATTGAGATGATCATATGCGTTTTGTTTTTAATTCTGTTTATGTGGTGAGTCACATTTATTGACTTGCCTTTGTTGAACCATCCCTGCGTAACTGGGATGAAACCCACTTGATCATGGTGAATTATCTTTTTGATGTGCTGCTGGATTTGGTTAGCTAGTATTTTGTTGAGGATTTTTGCATCTATGTTCTTCAGGGATATTGGTCTGTAGTTTGTTGTTGTTGTTGTTGTTTGTTTGTTTGTTTTTCCTTATATCCTTTCATGGATTTGGTATCAGGGTAATACTGGCTTCATAGAATGAGGTAGGGTGGATTCTCTGTCTTTTGGAATAGTTTCAGTAGGATTGGTATCAATTCTTCTTTGAAGGCCTTGTAGAATTTGTGAATCTGTCTGGCCCTGGACCTTTTTGTGCTGGCAATGTTTAAATTATTGATTCTATCTCACTGCTCGTTATTGGTCTGTTCAGAATTTTTATTTCTTCCTGATTCAAGCTAGAAGGGTGTAGGTTTCCGGGAACTTATCCATTTCCTCTAGATTTTCTAGTTTGTATGCATAGAGGTGTTCATAGTAGTATCTAATGATCTTTTGCCTTTCTGTGGTTAGACTTGATTTTTAGAACAGGCTTTGGTTCACGCAAAATTAAACAAAATGTACAAAGATTTATCATGTACCTCCTGCTCCCAAACATACATAACTTCCCCCATTATTAACATATCCCCCCTAAAAGGTACATTTGTTACAATTTGAACCTACATTGACTCACCATTATCACCCAAAGTTCACAGTTAAGGGTTCAATCATGGTGTTGTACATCCTATACTGAATAATGTGTTCTGGTTGATAGTTTTCTTTTTCCCTAGCACTTTGAATATCATTTCACTCCCTTCTAGCCTGCAAGGTTTCTGCTAAAAATGTTTTGAGGGTCTTATAGGGTTCTCTTGTATGTGACAAATCACTTTTTTCTTGATGTTCTCAAAATTATCTTTTGACTTTTGTCAACTTGATTATAATTTGTCTCTGTGTGGATTTCTTTGGGTATATATTATTTATTGCTTTTTAGGCTTATTGGACCTGATATTTATTTTCTTCCTTCCTTAGATTTGGAAAGGTTTTAGCTTTTTTTTTTTTTTTTTTTGACAGAGTCTTGCTGTGTTGCCAGTCTGGAGTGCGGTGGCACAATCTCGGCTCACTGCAACCTCTGCCTCCTGAGTTCAAGTGATTCTCCTGCCTCAGACTCCTGAGTAGCTGGGACTACAGGCACGTGCCACCACATCTGGCTAATTTTTGTATTTTTATTACAGACGGGGTTTCACCATGTTGGCCAGGATGGTCTCGATCTCTTGACCACATGATCCCACCCACCTTTGTCTCCCAAAATGCTGGGATTAGCCATTTTTTTTAATGGGCATTCAGGTCTTCTCTCTCTCTTCTCCTTCTGACTTCCATAATGCATATATTGATCAGCATCTTCTAAAAGGAATTATGTACATGAAATGTGTTTCCTGAAAATTAGTTCTATTGATTAAAAATAGCTAAGAAGATACTTACATAAAAGATGAATATATAGAAGGAAGATCTGTGACTAATAAATTTTTTTCAGATGTAAGAATACCTATACATGATTATCTTTTATTGTTTTTCTGGGGAAACGGCGAGCAAAACATTATTACTCTAATGACATAAAGGGAACTTATAATTTAACAAGGAGTAATCTTTTAGTAGTATAAAAATGGGAAATATATTAACAAGGAATTCGTGCACGCATATACACACAAACACAAAATAATACAATTTGAAAACAAAGGTAAAAAATGTTCAATCTCAATAGTAATCAAATAAACCCCAAATAAACAATAAAATATCATTGTGTATCAAAAAGTTGACAAAGATTTAAAATAATATGAAGTTTTGCCATGGTTTTAGAAAATGGACATTTTTATACATTGCTAGTGGAAAAGTGCTAATATTATTTTGTGGACTCAATTTGGCATTATGCCTTAAAAGCCTTAATATATTTCTAACACCCTATAAACCTGAAATTTATTTATAGAAGTTTATTTTCATGACCAGAAAAACTTACATATATATGTATATATGTACATATACATGTTAATCACATATTGTCATTAACAGTGTACCTTCAAAATAATATAAATATCCATCAGTAAGATATAAAATATATTTGTTATGTTACCAACTAAACTGCTTGTTCCTTGGCTTTTCCAATTTAAGTTTGGGGGACTTGCTCAGGTAAAAATGTGAAGTTATTCTTACTCCTTCTCCTTTTCTTGTCCTCCACATGTGGAAAACTTCAAGTCTATATCTTGACATCCCAGGCTGAGATCCTTTCTTTAGTAATGTACTTTAGGGAAACATTGTAGTTTAGTAAAAGAACTCTAAATTTTGTGTTGACTTCACTGATTACTAGCTCTCAGTAACTGAGCAATCTACTTGACTACTTTAGACCTCCCTTTCTTCACGTGTAAAATGGAGATGTTACATATATCCTACCAACTTTGCAGAGTTGCTTTCTGGCTAAAATAAGGTAATGAACAGGAAAGTACTTTCTATTTTTCTGTACATGTGTCTTCACTTACTCTTGCCTCTGGCTACACTCACTGAAAGCCAGAGTGGGAAGCCATGTGTTGGAGGAAATCAGGGACCCCGAATGGAAGGACTGGCTGAAGCCATGGCAGAAGAATATAAACTGTGAAAATTTCATGGACATTTATTAGTTCCCCAAATTAATACTTTTATAGTTTCTTATGCCTGTCTTTACTGCAATCTCTGAACATAAATTGTGAAGATTTCATGGACACTTATCACTTCCCCAATCAATACCCTTGTGATTTCCTATGCCTGTCTTTACTTTAATCTCTTAATCCCATCATCTTCATAAATTGAGAAGGATGCATGCCACCTCAGGACCCTGTGATGATTGCATTAACTGCACAAATTGTAGAGTATGTGTGTTTGAACAATATGAAATCTGGGCACCTTGAAAAAAGAACAGGATAACAGCATTGTTCAGGGAACAAGGGAAATAACCTTAAACCCTTAAACTCTGACTGCCAGTGAGCCAGGCAGAACACATCCATATTTCTCTTCTTTCAAAAGCAAATAGGAGAAATATTGCTGAATTCTTTTCTCAGCAAGGAACATCCCTGAGAAAGAGAATGCACCCCTGAGGGTAGGCCTCTAAAATGGCTGCTTTGGGGGTGGCTGTCTTTTACGGTCAAAGACAAAGGGATGAAATAAGCCCCAGTCTCCTGTAGTGTTCCCAGGCTTATTAGGATGAGGAAATTCCCGCCTAATAAATTTTGGTCAGACTGGTTCTCTGATCTCAAACCCTGTCTCCTGATAAGATGTTATCAATGACAACATGTGCCTGAAACTTCATTAACAATTTTAATTTCACCCCATCCTGTGGTCCTGTGATCTCGTCCTGCCTCCATTTGCTGTATGATATTTTATTACCTTGTGAAGCATATTTTATTACCTTGTGATCTCTGTGACCCACACCCTATTCGTACACTCCCTCCCCTTTTGAGAATTGCTAATAAAAACTTGCTGGTTTCATGGCTCAGGGAGCATCACAGAACCTGCCAACATGTGATGTCTTCCCTGGACATGCAGCTTTAAAATTTATCTCTTTTGTACTCTTTCCCTTTATTTCTCAGACCAGCTGATGTTTAGGGAAATAGAAAAGAACCCATGTTGAATATTGGAGGTGAATTTCCCCCGATAGCCATGAGCAGTACTGGGTGGTCTGTGCCACCATGAATTGCCTTGAGCCTTCTGTATTCTGTCAGGAATTAATATTCACTTCCATGGTGGAGGAATTTTACAAGAGAAAGGGAGAAAAGATAAAATATAGAGAATAAACAAAGGGCATAATACATAACTTCATTTAAAACAATAAAATGTCTAAAGTCATTAAAAGGGTTAATAGCATCAGAAAAGTTAAAATAAGGAACATATATGACTGTACGTGTGTGCACAAATGGTGAGAGTCAGACATTGGCTCAGAGAGAAGAATTACAGAGCAGAGAGGTTGAATATAAATAACTTCATTTCTGATGCTCAACTATTATCCTATAAAGAATTCTCTTTTCAGGATTGCAGAATTTTCCAAATACTAAGTTTGTATTTTGGGTGATAGCCTATTCCTTGAAAGTAGCATTGGAGAAACTTTTCTATAAGGAATAAAAACAAGAAAGAAGAAGCTGTATTTAATATACTTATTGACTTTCTGAAATAGTTAAAATAATATTCAGATTGTTTTCATTACTTGCAATTACTTCACATTATAATATTTGAATTTGAACACATTTTGAGCCTTCAGCTAAGACCTGCTCTTTAATGGCAATTGCAAGACATGTGTCCCTCTTTCTTTCTATTGGTGTATGCTATCTAGATAAAGCTTCCTTTGAGAAGTTTGGAAGTTTTATTTTTTTTATGTTAACAGAATCTTCATTATCTTGTGAAACACTACATGCTATCATTAACTATCTACATTTTTCAAATTCGAAAGATATAGTCCAATGTGGTCAAGTGAATGAGTTAAGTAAATTTATGTAGCAAGAAAATCAATATATGAAAAAATTAAACTTCAGACGTATTGAATATTCTGTGGTATTTGTCCAACTGGGTTTCCCTTAAGTCCATATTCCCATTTCACTAAGCTCAGCTAAAATGGAAGCTAGAAGCAAAAACACATTGTTGTTGTATAAATGTAGTTGTCACCCTGGCCTAACAAGTTTGATTAGCTCCATTAACAGGAATGCTCTGCAGGGTTCTTTAAATCAAAAACATCAAAAACTTGGATTTTCAACAAACTCAGTCCTAGCTGGGCCTGATAGCCAATTTGGAAATTTATTGTCCCAAGTAATTGGATTTACTCGGGCTACTGTATCAGTATCATATCTGAACTCTGCTTATTTCTCTTCAGCTACGTGTAACAGACTTCCACTGCCTACTTCATTCTGTCTCAGTGGAATAATCTGAGTTTCCATTGACAGAACCATTTGGCAATGTGAAAAGTCATTAAAAAGCACTGAAAATAGCTAGTGGGATTCCTTTTTATTTTGTTATTAGCTATATTAATGAAAAGTTCACAAAGAAAAGAGGGAATAAAATATCTCTGCTCATAGTTAGTGCCATATTCTGATTCTTATATTGCTTATATTCTTTAAAAGTCAATGCTTTATGGGTTAATGCTCTTATTATAAAAGTCAAAAAGAACCAGATTGAATTAGTAGAAGCAGCATTGTCTATGTGTCCTTCTGAGGAAAATAGATTCCTGAGATGTTACAAGTCATAATCTCAGATTTATAAGTGATTTTTAAGAATCACCTTATCATAAAACTTTTCTTTGATTTATAAAGTTAATGCAATCCTTTCTAAAGATTCAATTAGAGATATTTTCTTGGTCTTTCAGCATTTAGATTTCTCATCACATTACTGGCAATGATAATAATATAGGTTCCATAGGCTTTCTGAATGGACAAAATTAAATGAATACATGTGGATCACCTCAATATTTTAAAAAAGTTTGCCCATTTATCACTGTCCCTTTTCCCCTGACATTGAACCAGTTCCCCCATTCATGACAAAGCATCTTTTATACCATAAATCTACATTAATTTAAATTCTCAAAGCAGTCTTTAATTAACAGTGCTGTCAAAGACTTCTGAATAGTTCAAATAAATTCTATAGATTCTCCTATTTTATGAATAATGCTTATTTATTTATTAATTCACTTGTTTGTTTCTCTCTCTCTTCTTCCTTTCTTCTTTCCTTCCTTCCTTCCAAGAATAATGGCAGATTAGTTAGACATGAGTATCCATTCTAAAAGCTTTATATGTCTTCCAAGTTCAATTGCTCCTGCTTTAAGTATTCATATTCACTAATATACTTCTTTATGATAGACACCATCAAATTGCCAGATAGGAAAGAGAGAGTTGTCTTATTTTAAGGAAATGGTTAGGCAAAATACAGTGAACTTGGCCCTATGTTATTCATGCTGAACGTAATAATCCAGAGGAGAGAAATAGAGTTGCTTATTGCTTTCCCTCAGTATTTTGTGTATTCTGAATATATCTGCTATTAAAACACAGATCTTTACTAATTTCTACCAGCTTGCTAAGTACCACAGTCTCATCATGAGTCTGTGTGGCAGCAGTTTTATGAAGGTTCTTTGGCTTCTGTGACTTAGCTGATGATGTTTCCTTACCATTAATGTCCTCATTCTTTCCCTCTATCTATTGACCTCCTTCCTGATTTTAGAGGTGCAAGACAAATCTGTTCCTCCCAAGGACATTTCTGCCCACACAAGACCCAGGGAGTCTACCTTTCCTCTGAACCCTTATGGCACTCACTGTAACTATGCCCCTTCTTTACCAGGTGTCATTTACAACCTCGCACCGCTCATATCCTTCTCACAGTGTGAATTCATCATCTTTCGTGCCAAATCATCCTTTGTCAAGGTTCCTATTATGGTGAGTGTCTTCATCATCTAAACAGGTGTTCAATCACAAATAGGGTCATTATCTGTGACTCTCCCTTCATACTTACCAACTACCTCCTTAACATGCAAATATGAAGTCCTGTGCCATCTTAATATCTCTTTCTTCTACCTCTTCATGGCATCCTCAATTCCTGAGCTTAGGGGGTGATCATCTTCTTCCTGGATTACTGCCAGCTTTCTACAACTGGTCAGATTTGAATGTTGCTCACACTTAATCCATTCTCCCTCATGCAGTCAGAATACATGCTAAAATGCAAATGTAACCTTTTCACTTTCCTGCTCAAAACTTTTCAATAGTTCTGAAATGCTTTTAAAATGAGGTAAAATTTTCCAGCAAGCCATACAAAATCCTTTACAATCTAGCCAATACTTAGCTATTCAGCTTTGTATCTGGGAATTCTCCAGTTTATACATTAAGCTCCTGGCACACTGAGCTGAACATACATATTGCCCATGTTAGTGAATGTACAATGGGAATTTTCTTGTTGTCTTAGAATTTCTGCTAAAGTTTGAAGGTGGTGATCAGTATTTACAACTTCTAAAGAGAACTGATAAACATTTCTAAAGACATTTCTAATAGCAAAATGGGTTTGTAACTATCATTTTCTATAATCCACCTCCAGCCTATACAACAGAAAATTAGAAATTAAAAAAAAAAAAAACAGTTGATTGGAAATGAGGAGAGTTGCTAGTGGTAAACGATGCTATGGTATTTCCTCTCTGCGGAAATCAGAGGGACCACATCCTCTTCCCCAAGTCATGTGAGGAGCCATCAGGAGTATTCATCATAGAGATCAGAGGTGTCTAAAAGAGGGAAACCCCAAATCTTAAAACCTTACTGGTTGTTCAGTGTACTATGGAGTTGCTGGCTTGGGCTCTGGAATGTACTGAAGCAGAGAATTGGATTCCTAGGGAAAAGATCCTTTGGGGACTAGAAACATATGTGAACACAGAGCCTGGCAATTTTGATCCCGCTGTTGAATTTGCATGGCAGTAGGCTGATGGAAGTTCCAATAAGAAGGCAACAGTTGATAGAAGCAGCGTTGTCAGGGCAAGGTTGTGAGAATTTCCTATGGGCCAAGTGGATGGTGTGTAGGAGGGGACTAACTCCTGCAGAGGTGAGGGGGATCCAGTTGTATTCTCTGTATGAGAGTGTACATTCAGGGGCAGGAGCTTGATGGGGTTTGCCAAATATTGGAGGCAGAGGAGGGAATTGTCTTCTTGAAACAAATACACTGCAGACATCTCTGGAGCAATCAGGGAGGTCTCTAAAGAATTCCCTAGTATTTCATGAAACAACCAGCATTTGAACATTCTCCATAAAGAGCATGCTGTGCAGCTGGAGTCAGCCAAGAGAGAACCACAAACATACTGGACAAATAAGACCTCTGTCCCCTGTCTTCTGAATCCTCTTCTCTTTATTCCCTGCCTTGGGGAAGCTTGGAAGGATGGGGAAAAGATAGAGTAGGAGAAGTGAGAAAACCGACCAAGCTCCCTACCTACTGCAGGTCTGGGAGTCATGAGCTGGGGAGAAGAGGGAGATTGCAAATGAGGTGTGATTAACTCAGTTCTTCAGTGAACTTTTATTGAGCATTTCTTTTATGCCTGAAACAGTTCTAGACTGGATTAGACTAAATTTTGATTAGACTAAAATTTTGATTTGTGTGGCCTGTAATTTTTAATATCTGAAATTGAAACTATTTTTAAAGTTGAAAATGACTGAAAAGTGATGGGTTTTGCCCATTATGGCAATAAGGGGCTACAGGCAGAGAAGATCCAGAGAAGCATGTTAAACTCTGTGATGGGAGAAAAATAATATTGCCTGTGTATATCCCATCAAATGCCACTCATTCAACAAGCCAGTTATACTCTAAATGTACCTTGTCCTCTCTAATCTTCCTGCTTTATACATGACTTTCCCTGCCTGGGTATTCCACACAGTATCTGTACCTAGAGTTTCTTGGTGAGCTCAATAAATTTTTACCATGCGTCATTATGTGGGAGCATTTCCTTACTCTCATATGACTGATCAGTTCCTTTCCTATGAATTCTAAGGCCCTTCCTTTTCAAAATACTGTTTATTTCTTTCTAAATTGTAGGTTCCTTGAGTGCAGAAAATTTTTCTTATAAACCTTTGCATTGTAGATGCCCAGCACATAATTAAATGTAAGTAAGCAGATTAAGGGACGAGACCATGCTTTATACTTTGCATTGTTTTCTGTGGTGACTGCGTAACGTGTCATACTTAGGAATAAGTCTGTAAATGCCAGTGTTGTAGATCTAACCACTAGTTAGTGGTCCAGCTTTATATATTTACATAAACAGTGCTGCTGATGTGTGTTTTAGCTCACTATAGGCACCAGATAGCTCACTATAGGCACCATATACTTGATCATATAAGACAGAGTCCCAGTCCCTATAACTACTGGTGAGTTTCTCTAAAGTTATCTCTAAACTTTATGAGATGAAGTTTATGAGATAAAGTTTAGTTTATCTCTTAACTTTATGAAGATGACAAAAGGATTTTTTGAGAATGAGGGAACTTATACTCTGGAATAAAAACTATATGATTTTCTATAAAGGTGTTTTATGTGTAAATGTACAAGGGCTTTGAATCCTATACTTAGATATTTCTCAATAACAACAATATAAACCCAAGTTAACAGTTTCCTTTCTGGTCTGTCCTCTTTCTTGACTTGTGCTGATGTTCACTTGTGTGTCTTCTGGGAATTACTGTCCTGCAGATTCTATACCGTAGGACAGTCATGCCAGAAGTTATTATATCGTTTAGGAATAGGTGCAGCCAAATATTACAGAGAACTTAAAATAATAGTTACTTAAATATAATAACTGATGTTTATTTTTTTCTACTGCAAAAGAAATCCAGAGATACAATAGTGCAAAGTGAATTTGGTAGCTCCATAGTCATCAGGGAGTCGGGCTTTTTCTCAGTTTTAGCTCCTGCATCCCAGCATATGCTGCCATCTTCAAGGTCATCTCGTAGTCTTAGGAGGTTATTGATCTTCCAGCTATCATGTCCAAGTTACAGACCACAGGAAGAAAAATGGAAGGACAACAGCGACTCATAAAGAGGCATATAGCTTCACTCAGCCTTCCCAAGAGTCCCACCGAGTGTTTCTGCTTGCATTTCATTGGCCAGAATTTACCCACTTAGCAACTGTCTGCTCTAACAGAGGCTAGGAAATGCTGTCTTTTAGTTATAATTGGAGCTTATTGTTTACAAAAAAGAAGATCAGTGGCAACTAGAGAATATAATCTCTGTCATGGCTGCGTTCTTGTATAAGGGTTTACTATTTATCACTTTGTCTCTTATTTTACTCCATGTTTCCCTTCAACACAAAATCTTTACATATTGATTTTCACAAAATGCCACACTTCACTCCAATCTGCTCTGAAAGTCCTCGCTCCCTGCTGTGTTTGTTCACAAATAAATCACTTTTGTATGTTTGCATGGCCTTGCTGCTCTCCATCTAACTTAAATGCTCAGTCCTGCATCTGCACTCTCACAGCCAGGAGCGTTCTCCCTGGAGGGCTGAGACCATGGGCAGGATTTTATTTTGTTCCCTTCCAGTTAAAGTAGTCACTTTTAGGGGGTCAGAATATAAGCTGAAAATCAGGTCTGGCTTTGTGGCATTTTGATACTTCCTGGCCAAATGATAGGTGGGTAGAGGGTCTCACTTGTGCTCTGAGGTGTTACGCAGCTGGTACTCATTGGTATCAAGTGCTCTCCCTTGCTGCTTCTGTTTCCTAGGTGGGCCACCTTCTTCTTTGCTGATCTCTTCCTGGGACTTCCAGACACAGAGCCCTCAGTAGGAGCTGCTGCTTCCAAGAAGGCACATTGAGAAAGGCAAGTGCTTCATGTTCCACATGAATATCATGTAATGCTCTATGAGGCTTTATCCAAAGATTTGGATAACTATGGAATTACAGTGTAGATGGTGGAAGATGTAAATTATATGAAAAACAGTACTTTTCCATAGTCAAGAGAGAACCATTTAGGATGCTCGGTCTTTCAGAGGGTGTCCTTCTTTGTTGCTCCTGCACATTGGGTTCTTTCTATGTGATAGCTACTTTTCTTCTGTAGCCATAGGAACTAGTTTTACATCAAAAACTATTTCCATCCTGATTCTGCCAATAGTTTAGTTCTCTATGTTTGCGTTGCTAGAAGGATGACACTAAAAAGAGTTAGTTCATAGTCACTTATGATATTCCAATTTCCACAGAAGGATCTAGAGTAGATAGTCCACATTTCTCTTATTTTTGCCATAGGTTATTGGAGTACAGATGGTATTTGGTTACATTAGTAAGTTCTTTAGTGGTGGTTTCTGAGATTTTGGTGAGCCCTCACTTAAGCAGTGTACACTATACCTAGTGTGTAGTATTTTAATCCTCACCCCATTCCCACCCTTCTCCCCAAGTCCCCAAAGTCCATTGCATCATTCTTATGCCTTTGCATCCTCATAGCTTAACTCCCATATATCAAGTGACAACATATGTTTGGTTTTCCATTCCTGAGTTACTTTACTTAGAATAATAGTCTCCAGTTTCATTCGGGTTGCTTCAAATGCCATTAATTCAGTCCTCTCTATGGCTGAGTAGTATTCCATTGTATACATATGTACCCCAGTTTCTTTATCCACTTGTTGATTAATGGCATTTGGGTTGGTTCCATGATTTTGCAATTGTGAATTGTGCTGTTATAAACATGCGTGTGAAAGTATCTTTTCTGTATAATGACTTCTTTTCCTCTGGGTAGATATCTAGTAGTGGGATTGCTGGCTTAAATGGTAGTTCTAATTTAGTTATTTAAAAACTGTTTTCCATAGTAGCTGTACTAGTTTACATTCCCATCAGCTGTGTAAAAATGTTCCCTGGTCACTTCATCCATGCCAACATCTGTTTTTTGAGTATTTGATTATGGCCATTCTTGCAGGAGTAAGGTGGTATTGCATTGTGGTTTTGATTTCCATTTCCCTGATCATTAGTGATGCAGAACATTTTTCATAAGTTTGTTGGCCATTTGTATACCTTTTTTGGAAAATTGTCGATTCATGTCCTTAGCCTGCTTTTTGATGGGACTGTTTGTTTTTTTCTTACTAATTTGTTTGAGTACATTGTAGATTCTAGATACTAGTCCTTTGTCAGATGCATAGATTGTGAACATCTTTTCCCACTCTGTGGGTTGTCTGTTTACTGTTCCTTTTGCCATATAAAAGCTCTTTGGTTTAATTAAGTTCAGCTATTTAGCTTGTTTTTATTACATTTGCGTTTGGGTTCTTGATCATCAAATCCTTGCCTAAGCCAGTGTCTAGAAGGGTTTTTCTAATGCTATCTTCTAGAATTTTATAGTTTCAGGTTTTAGATTTAAGTCCTTAATCCATTTTGAGTTGATTTTTGTATAAGGTGAGAGATGAGGATACAGTTTTATTTTTCTACGTATGGAGAGCCAATTATCCCAGCATCATTTATTGAAAGGGGTGTCCTCTCCCCACTTTGTTTTTGTTTGCCTTTTCCAATATCAGTTGGCTGTATTTGGGTTTATTTCTGGGTTCTCTATTCCGTCCTATTCATCTATGTGCCTATTTTTATACCAGCACCATGCTGTTTTGGTGACTATGGCCTTATATTATAGTTTGAACTCAGGTAGTGTGATGCCTCCAGATATTTTCTCTTTGCTTAGTCTTGCTTTGGCTATGCCATGTCTTTTTTGGTTCCATATGAATTTTATAATTGTTTTTTTTCTAATTATGTGAAGAATAATGGTGGTATTTTGATGGGGATTGCATTGAAATTGTAGATTGCTTTTGGCAGTATGGTCATTTTCATAGTATTGATTGTACCCATCCATGGGCATGGGATGTATTTCCATTTATTTGTGTCATCTAGATTTTATTTCAGCAGTATTTTGTAGTTTTCCTTGTAGAGGTCTTTTACCTCCTTGGTTAGGTATGTTCCTAAGTGTGGGTGTGTATGTGTGCATACGTGTGTGTGTGTGTGTTTTATGCTATTATAAAAGGGGTTGATTTTTTATTTTATTCTCTGCTTGTTTGCTGTTGGTGCATAGAAGACCTCCTGATTTGTATACATTAATCTTGTATCAGGAAACTTTGCTGAATTCTGTTATCAGTTCTAGGAGCTTTCTGGAGGAGTCTTGAAGGTTTTTGAGGTAAACAATCATATCGCCAGCAAACAGTGACAGTTTGTTCTTTGAAACCTATGAGAACAAAGACATATTGTACGAGAACCTTTGGGACACAGCTAAAGTAGTGTTTAAAGGAAAATTTACAGCACTAAATGCCCATAGGAGAAAGCAGGAAATATCTAAAATGGACACCCTAACATCAAAATTAAAAGAACTAGAGAAACAAGAGCAAAAAAATTCAAAAGCTAGCAGAACACAAGAAATAACTAAGATCAGAGGAGAACTGAAGAAGATAGAGACACCAAAAACCCTTCAAAAAAATTAATCAATCCTGGAACTGGTTTTTTGAAAAGATTAACAAAATAGATAGATCACTAGCCAGACTAATGAAGAAGAAAAGAGAGAAGAATCATATAAACACAATACAAAATGATAAGGGGATATCCCCACTGATCCCACAGAAATATAAACTATCATCAGAGAATACTATAAACACCTCTACACAAATACACTAGAAACTCTAGAAGAAATGGATAAATTTCTGGACACATACACCCTTCCAAGACTAAAAAAGGAAGAAGTCGAATCTTTGAATAGACCAATAACAAGTTCTGAAATTGAGGCAGTAATTAATAGCTTACCAACCAACAAAAAATCCCAGCACCAGAGAGATTCAGTCAAATTCTACAAGATGTACAAAGAGGAGCTGGTACCATTTCTTCTGAAACTATTCCAAACAATAGAAAAAGAGGGACTCCTCCCTAACCCATTTTATGAGGCCAGCATCATTCTGATACCAAAACCTGGCAGAGACACAACATAAAAGGAAAATTTCAGGCCAGTATCCCTAATGAACATTGATGCAGAAATCCTCAACAAAATACTGGCAAACCGACTCCAGTGACACATCATAAAGCTTATCCACCATGATCAAGTTGCCTTCGTACCTAGGATGCAAGGCTAGTTCAATATGTGCAAATCAATAAACATAATCCATCACATAAACAGAACCAGTGACAAAAACCAATGATTATCTCTCAATAGATACAGAAAAGCCCTTCAATAAAATTCAACACCCCTTCATGCTAAAGACTCTCAATAGACTAGGTATTGATGCAACGTATATCAAAATAATAAGCGCTATTTCTGACGAACCCACAGCCAGTATCATACTGAATGGGCAAAAGCTGGAAGTGTTCCCTTTGAAAACTGGCACAAGACAAGGATGTCCTCTCTCACCACTCCTATTCAACATAGTATTGACTTCCTCTTTACCAATTTGGATGCCTTTTTTTCTTTCTCTTGTCTGATTACTCTAGCTAGGATTTCCAGTACTATGTTGAAAAGGAGTGGTGAGAGTAGGCTCTCTTGTCTTGTTCTAGTTCTCAGAGGGAATGCTTTCAACTTTTCCCCTTTCAATATTATGTTGGCTGTGGGTTTATCATAGATGGCTTTTATTACATTGAGGTATGTCCCTTGTATGCCGATTTTGCTGAGAGTTTTAAACATAAAGCAACACTAGATTTTGTCGAATGCTTTTTCTGCATCTATTGAGATGATCATGAGATTTTTGGTTTTAATTCTCATTACATGGTGTATCACGTTTATTGACTTGCATATGTTAAACCATCCCTGCATCCCTGGTGTGAAACTTGCTTGATCTTGGTGGATTATCTTTTGATATGTTGTTGGATTCAGTTAGCAAGTATTTTGTTAGGGATTTTAGCATCTGTGTTCATCAGGGATATTGGTCCGTAGTTTCCTTTTTTGGTAATGTCCTTTCCCGGTTTTGGTATTAGGGTGATGCTGACTTCTTTATCTTGTGGAATAGTGTCAAAAGAATTGGTGCCAATTCTTTTTTGAATATCTGGTAGAATTCTGCTGTGAATCCATCTGGTCCTGGACTTTTTTTGGTTGGTAATTTTATTAACATTTCAGTCTCCCTGCTTGTTATTGGTCTGTTCAAGGTATGTAATTTTTCCTGATTTAAGCTAGGGTGGTTGTATTTTTCCAGGAATTTATCCATCTCTTTTAGGATTCCTAGTTTATGTGCATAAAGATTTTCACAGTAGCCTTGAATGATCCTTTTCATTTCAGTGGTGTCAGTTGCAGTATCTTCCGTTTCATGTCATAATGAGGTTATTTTGAATTTCTCTCTTCTTGGTTAATTTTGCTAATGGTGGCTCATGCCTGTAATCCCAGCAGTCTGGAAGGACAGGGCAGGTAGATCATGTGGTCAGGAGATTGAGACCATTCTGGCCAACATGGTGAAACTCCATCTCTACTAAAAACACAAAAATTAGCTGGGCGTGTGTGCTACTCAGGAGTCTGAGGCAGAAAAATCACTTGAACCCAGGAGGCAGAGACTGCAGTGAGCCGAGATTGCATCACTGCACTCCAGCCTGGGTGACAGAGTGAGACTCTGTCTCAAAAAAAAAAAAAAAAAAAAAGTGTATTCTATGGTTGTTGGATGAAATGTGCTGTGTATATCTGTTAAGTCATACACTGTTGGTAGGAATGTAAATTAGAACAACAATCTATATATGGAAACTGAAGCTGTTGGTGCCAATAGAAAACAAGACCTTTGGGAAATCTTGACATTTATGAGATGTGTGGAAGATAAACTCATGTAAGTCATTGAAAACAAATGGTCTTTCGCACATATTTTTGTTGTTCACACTATCTTTGAACACTTACTGCATAAATGGCAAGCTCTTAATAGTTTATTTCAATTTTTAAATTGTGGTAAAATACACATGACATGAAATTTACCATCCTAGCCACTTTTAGCTGTACAGTTTAGTGGTATTAAATACATTCATAATGTTTTGCAACTATCACCATCATCCATCTCCATAATTCTCCCTTCTTTTTATCTTGTCAAACTGAAACCCTATGCCCATTAAACAAAAAGTTCCTGTTTCACCTCCCCTGAAGCCCCTGGCAAGCACTATTTTACTTTTTGTTTCTCTGATTTTGCCTATTGTAAGTACCTAAATAAGTGGAGACATATAGTATTTGTCTTTTTGTGATAGGCTTATTTAACTTAGCATAATATCCTCAAGTTTCATCCATGTTGTAGCATATTGTAGAATTTCCTTTCTTTTAAAAGCTGAATAATATTCCATTGTGTGTGTGTGTGTCCATCTATATATCATATTTTGCTTATCCATCATCTGTTAATGGACACTTTGGGGTTGCTTTTACATTTTAGATATTGTGAATACTGCTATGAACATGGGCAAGACTCTGCTTCTAATTCTTTAGGATGTATACATAGAAGTGGAATTGCTGTATCATACGGTAATTCTGTTTTTAATTTTTTGAGGGACCATCATATTGTTTTCTATGCTGTTTAACCATGGCTGTACCATTTTACACACAATGATTCCAGTTTCTTCACACCCTTGCCAACACTTGTTATTTTCTATCTTTTTGATAGTAGTCATTCTAATAAGTATGAGGTGATTACCTCATTGTGGTTTTGATTTGCATTTCCTAAATGATTAGTAATGCTGAACACCTTTTCAAGTACTTATTGGCCATTCATGTATCTTCTTTGAATAAATGCCTATTTAACTCCTTTGTCTATTTATAAATTGTTTGTTTTTATGTTGAGTATTAGGAGTTCTTTATATACTCTGGAGACAACTGTTTGTCAGCTATGATTTGCAAGTATTTTCTCTCATTCTGTGGGTTATCTTTTTACTCTTTTGATCATAAATTTTGATGCACAAATTTAAAACATTTTGATTGAAGTTTAATTTATCTAGTTTTGTTTCTTTTGTTGCCTGTGTCTTTTTTGTTACATCTAAGAAATATTTGCTAAACCCAGAGTTGTGAAGCTTTTGCCCTATGTTTTTTTCTAAGAGTTTTATTGTTTTAAGTCTTGCATTTAACTTATACTGTTCCATATTAAAAAAGTATACTTCCAGTCTCACTATTTAACACTTGTTCTTCAATGGACAAGAGACGCTATCTTCTTGATAAAGCAAAAATATGAATTTATGAGTTTAGCTCAAATAGCCCAGTCTCTCTGCCTATCACCAGCTCCTTTTACTTTACATATCTATCCTCAGCTCTCAGCCAAACCTCTGTTACTTGGCTTGTAAATCCCTCTTATGATTATTCTTTGTCCTTAAAGATGTGCAATCTGCTTGCAATTTTTACTTTCTTATAAGTGGGAAATTTTTATAATCTTTACAAATGGAGTCATATTGGGCATAATCTAGATCCCTTCCAAATATTTTGTAGATCTAGCTATCGATTTTGTTTTATGTTTTTTGGTTGTTGTTGCTCACATTTATAAATAAGTTTGTAAAAATTTCTAGTCATTTCTCTTAGCAAAATTACAAGAAGGAATCATTAGCTATATACAGCTAAACTGGATTGTCTTAATAGGAAATATCCAAGAAAGGAGCCAATTAAAGTAATAATCATGTCTTTGGACAAGACAATTGAGAGAAGATATACAGGAGGTGGAAATGGTTCAGTGCCAGAAAAAGCTCAAGGCTAGTAAGTGGAAAGTGGCGCTTACTTTTGCTCCTAAATTTAATCCCATCAGATACTCTCCTGTGCAGAATTGTCCAGTAAACTGTCAGCCACGAACTTCATGCCTTCTCTCTCACTGTGTTGTTTGCTTTTTTTTATGATTAGCAGATGGAATGTTCAATTCACTGTAGAGCTAATATTACAGAAAACATTGTCCAAAAAGTAGAGGACTCCCTTGAGCCCTGATAAGAAAGAAAAGATAAATAGCCAGGCTGCACACACATCCCAAGTTCTTTGGAATTGTGTTTATTAACACAAACTGAAATATACAGAAGCAGTACCAAGAGTGAGTACCTCTGTTCCTCTTACACTTTACGGCAACACATAGAGATCTGGCAACACTGGACATCCACTTCCATTAGAGGGAGCCTGGCTGTGTGGTTAGAAAGTTGCCAGCTTGGGGAAAATCAGATCCTGTGCTGGCTTAATCAAGGGCACGGTAAAGGATCAGTAGGTAGATCTTTGGCCCTGGTCCTGTTTTGCCACCTCAGCACCAGGTTAGGAGAGCGCCAGTCATTCCATAGGCCTGGTCAGGGGTGGCAACTCTGTGCATTGATGATTCATTGGTCTGATCCACCACCTCAGCATTCTATTGGGATTGACTGTCTTTAGCACTCAGTTCCAGTTATTTCTTTGTTGCTCTACAGTTTTCTCTCTGAGCAGCCAACCTATAAAATCAGGCTATGTATATTAATCAGCAATTTTTTGGGGGGGACAAATTAACTCTTCTCTTTATGACCCCTCTAACAATTTCTGTAAGTACTCAAGCAACTGTACAGCAGGGACTGAGAGAAAAGAATTCTTGGAACATTACAGTCCCTTCCATGGGGTACTGAGGGTCATAGTAGGACTGCTTTACAACACAAGAGAGACTTGATTTTCAAGTAAATTTCATGCTGGTTTAAAGAATACTTCTTTAATAAAGTGTTTGCATTTTTCACTTTGTAGCAGTAGCTCTTCAAGAGTCCCAGCTCTTAGTAAACCCATTTGCCTAGCATGTTAAAGTTTACATAGCTAAAATTAACAGGTGCTTACTAAGTTCTAGGCACACAATGGGGGCACTGCCATTGTGTTTTTGTTACAGATAAGAAATGAAGTCTCTGAAAAATTAGCTTACTCAAGGTAATGTTGCTAATAAAGTGGTTGAACTGCAGTTCAAGTCCTGGTAGATATACCTGGACCTCAAACTTGCTAAAACCATAGCTTGTGAAAATACAAAGCCTCGCACCTAGAATTATGCTAATTTTCAGGAGACTTACATTGCAATGGCTTTTTAGTTCCTTCTGAATTCTTATAATACGTTATCATATGTTGACCCAGATATGAAATTCATGTCTCTTTAATTTTACTCCAAATCATCCATAGAAAGCATTGATTTATTGAGGGCTGCACAGCAGAGTCTGAGGAGAAGTTTATGATACTGTGACACAGATGACTTAATTCTCAACATAGGTGTTACCCGTTTGAAAATATCTGCCCTTTGCTTTGCCACTGAGAAGAACTTCTACCCACCTCAGCCTTTCTTGCCTTATTGGCCTCTCCTTTCTTCTCTTCCTTTCTCTCTTTTCTGTAACTCCCTTTAAGGAGCAGGGAAGCAAGCAAGAAAAACAACAAAACAACATACCTTCTTTTTTATATTTTTTAAACCGAGCAACTTTTCTTTCTCTGAAGCTTTAGTGTCAGTCAAAGCCAAGACCCTCAATAGCTCACCTTGTATCTCAAGTACTTATGAGTGTATTCACCCCCTTCCTTTCTTCCTCAAAAAGCAGTCACATGATGAGATGAATTCAAACATTCTTATGTCCATGATCAGTAGATGGAATACTCAATTAACCATAGAGTTTGAGGACTCATGCCCTACACCAAACCTCTCCTCTGCATGGACAGTGACCTTGTTCTGACCCATCTAAAAGCCTTTCAGGATGAGAAATTCAGGAAGGAAATGAGGAAGAAGCTGGGAAAGAGAAGAGAAGGGGAATGTATATAGAAGGGGTCTGTTTTTTATTCTTCATGTTTTGGGGGCTTGCTTTGCGTGTGGACTTCTGAAATGCAAATTAAAGGTTTATTTTCTTTAAAATACCTGTCTTCTTTCACTACTTGTTAAACTCCTTCTCTCCACTTGTTTTCTTTTACCTTAATTCAGATAATGACCTCAAAACACAAAGAACAAAATATTTGTGAAAGGAGGGGATTTGGGGATAGGAGAGCAGGAAGTCCTTTCCTTTAACCATCCTGTATGCTACAACTGATAGGACTATAAAATAAAGTTTTCTTACACCTTTTTCGAGAGTAGAAGAGAATGAGTTGACATGTCTAGTGCTCATATGTTGCCAATCTTTCTCTAAAGAAAAATAATTGTTTTAAGTACTAGAAAAAAAGAGTTCAGATTATTCTGTAAATTAAGGGCATTGTTTTGTAGGGCTGTACAGTCCCTTTCTTACTACTCATTCACTATTGTGGACCATGATCTGAGACTGTTATTGTCTGCAGATAAATTGGGTGTTAATTGTAAGTTTATCCATGTTCACTTCTCACATTCAATTTATTTGTCAGTTTAGAAATGGGCTAATTTTGGTTTGATTTGGGCCCATTTCCTTTAGAATGTGTTATTGTTCATATGCTAAAAATCTTTTTGAATGCCCTGTATCAGCAAATTCTGTTATTAAACCTAATTAGGTAATGAAGAATTTGTAATTCATCAAATATGTTAAGTAATCATTACAATACATAAAACACAGATAACTGATTATCCCAGAAATATAGTTTTTGAAAACTAAATTTCAACTAACTTAGTTTCTTCCCCCTCCCCCCGCCCCGCGCCCAAGATGGAGTTTTGCTCTGTTGCCAGTCTGGAGTGCAGTGGCATGATCTAAGCTCACTGCAACCTCCACCTCCCGGATTCAAGCGATTCTCCTGCCTCAGCCTCCCGAGTAACTGGGACTACAGGCACGCACCACCACATCCAGCTAATTTTTGTATATTTAGTAGAAATGGGGTTTCACCATGTTGGCAGGATGGTCTCGATCTCTTGACCTCATGATCCGCCTGCCTAGGCCTCCCAAAGTGCTGTGATTATAGGTGTGAGCCACTGCGCCCAGCCCTTAGTTTCCATAATAACAAATTGAGTGTTTACTATTGTATCTACTATAGATCCTTAAGTGATAGTAAAATGTATCAACATTTCCCTTGCCCACAAGTCACTTATAGTGATGAGGAAAGCACAGAGTTTATCTCACCTGTATGCACACTGTTGCACAAAGATACTCTTACATCATTGAGTCGTAAGACTTGAATGGTTTTGAGGGGAGATGATTTTGATCTGGGAAGATGAGTAGGGCTTGTTACCAGAGATAACAAAATAGGTATAGTAGGTAGAGTGGTACAGTATAGAGGTGAGCAATTGAGGAATATGCTTCAAAAACGGCTAGTAGTCAAGTATGGCTGGAGTATAATTATGCCAGGCTGGTAGAGGGAGATAAGGCAGGAAAGGTAAACCAAGGCCTAATTGCAAGGTAATGAGGCTTTGAATACAATGCTAAATAACTGACACTTTATTTGGAAAGCCAGTTTTTCACTGAATGCTGCTATTTGGTAGACCTTGACAATTTTCTCCAAAATATTATGGACAAACAAGTTTGGGAAATGTTGCATATTTCCTCCTCCCAGGCATTCATAGGACACAGTGGTATATTAAAGGGCAAAAAAATCCTGCAGTAAAGACCCATTTTATCATGTTTAACATGGTGTTTCTCAAATGTACTTAACCACAGAATCTTTGCTTCCAGAACTCTTATCAACATGTCAAGGAAAACCTGTGCTTCATAGAACATAGTTTGGGAAAAACTTCAGCCATTGCTGTAGGCAACGGATTAAAATAAAAAACATTTAAGTGGGTCAGTGGCATGATTAGATCTATACTTTAGGAAATAAAAATATGTAAACTTTCTTTGATTCAGATTATTAATATATTTTGAGATGTTATGGCACATCGGAACCATCAAGAACAAAATTTTGTTTTGGATATATGCAGAAGTATGGATCACTAAATATTTCTGATTAATAGTATGAAGGATAATAGAATCAGTATCCCAATAAATGGGACTTCTCTGGAGAAGCTCGCCCTATTCATGAGAAAATTAAATGCCTAGCTATCACTGCCAAGTTGGTTTCTTTTTTAAGCTAACTGACAATCAAAATTTTCTGACATACTCATTAACCATAGAAAATGGCACAGGAGAATTTGCTTAAAGAAATGCAAACAGATCTCATTGTCCTTAAGAGAGAAGATAACACAGAATAAAGAGGACATTCTGGCAGTTTTAAACAGATTTTCCTTTTCTGTACAGGACGATTTCTTTTTCTAGTGAATTGTACTGAGGTTTCTTTTTTGCATAAATCTTACTTTAATAGTATATGTTGTTTAGTTCTGGTCAAGATGGGGACGTTCCTTAAAATCTCATTTGAAAGATATATGAATCTTGTTTTTTGTTGTTTGGCTTAGAATGACTTCTATAAAATGTCAGATCAGGATATTATGATATCTAGTATTCTAATAATTTCTACTTTAAAAATAAGGGTACTTCTATTGAGTAGCCCTCTATTTCAGTAAGTATTAAGAGTTGTACATGATATTGGTAAAAAATGATGAACTAAAATTTAGCAATTACATATAGCAAGATCCTGAAATAACATGGTTATAAGGTAATCATGTCCTAATTTCCAGTACTTATATTTTGAGGGATCCATTGTGCCTTTGCACATGTTCTTTTGAGAAGACTCTTTCCTTTATTCTTTCCATGGCTGGCTTTTTCCCCTTCCTCAAATATTTAAGAGCAGATAATCCACTTTGCTTGGGTGAGAATATTCACGAGCTGAATCCTCGAGGATAAGTAGGAACGTATCAAGGGTCAAAGGCGGGAAGGAGCAAAATGTCCTATGCTTAGAATGTCTTGTGTGTAGACAGGTGAGTTAAATATTAAACCAAGGAGGTAGGCCAGCATCAATCAGGGAGGATTTTGTATGTGATTCTATAGTGTTGGGAACAATAGGCTGCGGAAAGTGATTTGAATTTTAGAAAGATTACTCTGATAGCAGTATGGAAGATTGCCGATGGGGGAGGGTGGGGTGAAATTAAAGCAGGGGAAATTGTTAGTATGTTACACTAATGTTATGAACAAGAGATTATAGGAAACTACAGCATAACAATAAAAGTGGAGAAAGTGGGATGGGGTGGCAGACAATATATATACAAGTAATTTCACTCAGATAAATTTACAGGATGAATATGGGTTTTAGTGGGAGAGAGTGGTAGACCAAAGAGATTATTTTCTAGTGTTATTGCTGCTGTTATTTGTATTTTTGATATTATTCAAGAATTTAGTGACTGACTAGTCTATGATGCCATCACTCAAAGGAAGAAATGCAGAATGACTGAATTTTAGGGGAAGAATTTTCAATAGAGAGATGTAATAAAACATTTGAGCTTGAGGTGCTGTGAAAAATTGAGCTAGTGATTCTCAAAACATAGTCTTCCAATGCCTAGGGTCTCCAAAATCCTTTCAAGGGGTTTGTGAGGCCAAAAGCATATTTATAATAATAAGGCATTATTGTATTTTAACTGTGTTTGTATTTGCACTAACAGTGGAAAAGCCATGGTGAGTAAAATTGCTCATGCCACAGCATGAATAAGGTCATAGCATGAATAAGGTGGCAAATGATGTGACTAGTTATTATTGTAGTCTTTACTGCTGTGCACTTGCAGTTTAAAAATGCCCAGTTTCACTAAGCATGTACTTGATGAAGCAATACAAATCATGAATTTCATTAAATTTTGACCCTTTAATGCATATCTTTTCATGTTCCATTCGGTGACATAGGAAGTATGAGCACTGAGTTACGTATTTGTCTGGAGGAGAATCCCTTGTGTTTGAGTTACAAGCTTAATTGGCTACTTTTTTTCATAGAGCATCATTTTTACATGAAAACTATTGTTATTCAGAATTGGGCTTTTGGCAGTTATATTCTTGAAAACCAATGAAGTGAGTTGTCACACTGAGAAAATGAATATTTTCTGCTAATTGTAAAATTTCAGTTTTCAAGCATAAATTAGAATTTTAAAAAGCTTATATCTACCACCATGAGCTTGATGGCTTTTCAGTAATTGGAGGCTTTTCTGATGAGATTGGTGGTAATATTAAAAATATAGTTAGAATTATCATATCATAAAATGTGCTAACATTTAGAAGATCTGTATAACAAAGTGAACCTATATTTTTAAATGATCGATCTATAAATTTACAAAATCAGATAAGACAGACCAATGGATTTTCAATTCACTGGTTACTTCATTAGCTCTGTCAAGTCTACTTGTGACCTCTCAGTGGAATTCTTTATCTCTGATATTGTGTTTAAAATATTCCAACATTTCCATTTGATTTTTTCTTAGTTTCTGTATTTCTGATAAATTTTATGTATTTATGCATGCTTTTTACCTTTTTATTTGATCCTTTAGCATATTGATTGCAGTTACTTTATAGTCCTTGTCTGATAGTTGCAATATCTGGGACATCAGACTTTGGGCTTCTTGTTTTACCTCTTTTTAAAATTATAGTAAAATATGCATTATGAAATCTACCTTCTTAACACATTTTTATAGTATGCAGTACAGTATTAATTAAAAGTACAATGTTGGACAGCAAATCTCTAGAACTTTTTATCTTGCATGACTAAAACTTCATACTCATTGAACAGCAACTTCCATTTACCCCTCCCCTAGCCACTTGCAAACACCGTTCTACTCTCAGTTTCTACGAATTTAACTTCTTCAGATAACTCATGAGTGGAATTATGCAGTATTTGTCCTTCTGACACTGTCTTATCCCACTTCTCATAATTTCCCCAAGGTTTACCCATGTCATAACATACAATGAGGTTTTCTTCTTTTTATAGGCAAACAAAATTGTATCTATATGCCACATTTTCTTTATCCTTTAACATCATTGGACATTTAGGATGGTTCTACTTCTTGGCTACTGTGAATAATGCTGCAATAAACATAGGAGTGCACAAGTTCAAGTTCCTGATTTCAATTCTTTTGGATAAATACTCAGAAGTGGCATTGCTGGATCATGTGGCAAATCTATTTTGAATTTTGAGAAACCTCCATACTGTTTTTCATGGTGGCTCTACCATTTTATGTTTGCACTAAGAATGCACAGGGGTTCCAATTTCTTAACATCCTCACCAATTCTTGTCATTTTTCATTTTTTTTTATTGGCCATCCTAACATATATGAGATGATATCTCATTGTGATTTGCATTTCCCTGGCGATTAGCGGTGTTGATCACTTTTTAATGTACCTGTAGGCCATTTAAATGTCTTTTTCTGAGAAATGTCTATTCCTTTGTCTATTTTAAAAATCAAGTTACATTTTGTTTTGCTGTTAAGTTGTAAAAAATTCTTTATATAATGTAGATATTAATCCCTTATCAGATATATGGTTTGCAAATATTTTCTTCCAATCCATAGGTTACCTTTTCACTCTGTTGATTATTTCTTTTGCTACATAAAAGCTTTTCAGTTTGGTGTGATCCACTTGTCAAGTGATTTTGTATGTGCTTTTGGTATATATCTAAGACGTCATTGCCAAGAGCAATGTCATAAAGCATTTTCTGTTTTTATTCTTGGAGTTTTCCAGTTTTGAGTCTTATGTTTAAATCTTTAATCCATTTTGACCTGATTTTTTAATGTATGGTGTAAGGTGAGGGTCCAAGTTCATTCTTTTGGATATCCAGTTTTTCCAACACCATTTTTTGAAGATACCATTCTGTCCCTATTGTGTATTCTTTCCATCTTTGTTGTAGATGAATTGACTGTACATAACTGGCTTTGTTTCTAAGCTCTTTATTTTGTTTTATTGGCCTGTATATCTGACTTTATGCCACTATGATACCATACTGTTTTGATTACTATAGTTTTGCAATATGTTTTAAAATCATGTGTAATGCCTCTGATTTTGATCTTTTTCTCTAAAATGGTTTTGGCTTATAGGGGTTCTTTGTGTTTCAAAATAAAATTTAAGTTTGTTTTGCTAGTTCTGTAAAAAATGCCATTGGGATTTTGATAGGGATTGCATTGAATATGTGGATTGCTTTGGATAGTGCAGACATTTTAACAATATGTCTTCAAATTCATAAGCACTAGATATATTTCCATGTTCTTGCACCTTAATTTTTTTCTTTTAAAAATTATTTTATTGAAACATAAAATTTTACATATTTATAGAGTACATGAAAGTATTTTTGACATGCATACAGTGTGTATTTATCAACTTAGGGTACTTAGGGTCAAATGTTCATTGTTTACTGTCTGTTTTATAGCTATTTTGTTTTTTCTCTCTTGGTGTCTTCCTTTGTATTTCCTTGATTTTTTTCATGCTTTGGTTCCTTTCTTATTTTCTTTGCAAATCTTCTGTCTTTTCTTTGTGTTTATCATGGGACTTACATGAAACATACATACTTTGACAGTTTTTTTCTTTCTTTCTTTCTTTTTTGAAACGGAGTCTCGCTCTGTCGCCAGGCTGGAGTGCAGTGGCATGATCTCAGCTCACTGCAACTTCCACCTCTCTGGTTCAAATGATTCTCCTGCCTCACCCTCCTGAATAGCTGGGAGTACAGGTGCGCATCACCACGCCCAGCTAATTTTTGTATTTTTAGTAGAGATGGGGTTTCACCATGTTGGCCAGGATGGTCTTGATTTCTTGACCTTGTGATCCGCCCACCTTGGCTTCACAAAGTGCTGGGATTACAGGCGTGAGCCACCGCACCCTGCTGACAGTAATTTTCTTTCAGAACTTTGAAAATATCATTTCACTCCTTGCCTGCAAGGTTTCTGCAGAGAAATCTGCTGATGGTCTTACAAAGCTTCCCTTGTTCACGTCGAGTTGCTTTTATGTTGTTGCTTTCACAATTCTTTTTCTCTTTAACTTTTGACCGGTTGATTATAATATGTCTCAGTGTGGACTTCTTTAGGTCCAACTCATTTGGGATTCATTGGGCTTCTTGAACATGGATGTCCATTTCTTTCCCAGAGTTGGGGAATTTGGGGCCATTATTTATTTAAATAAACTTTCTGCCCTTTTTTCTTCTGACACTCTCATGATGCATATAGTGGTCTGTTTGGCTCTCCCATAAGTCTCTTAGCTTTTCTTTACAAATTTAAATTATTTTTTTCTTTTTACTCCTCTGACTGGATAATTTCAAGTGACGTGTCTTTGAATTTGCTAAATCTTCTGCTTGGTCAAGTCTACTGTTGAACTAACTCCTTTAGCAAATTTTCAGTTTACTTATTGCATTCTTCAGCTCTAAAATTTCTGTTTTGTTCTTTTTACATTTTCTATCTCTTTGTTGAAATTCTCATTTTACTCGTGCATTTTTTTTTCTGAGCTCATTGAGCATCTTTATGACAGTTATTTCTAGTGTTTTGTCAGGTAGTTATTTCTATGTTTCTTTACGGTCAGTTTCTGGAGATTTATTTTCTTCCTTTGGTACATTTTCCCTGTGTGTTTTTTCCCCTATAACTTTGTATTGGTATTTATGCATATGAAAACAAGAACCACCTCTCCCAGACTTTATGGACTTGTTTCATATAGGAAAAGAACTTTACCAATTACCCTGGCAAGAGATTCTGAGGCCTCTCAAACCTTTTCTACGTAGATGTCCTCCCTGGACTTGTGTGGAGATTCCTAATTGGAAAATTTTTCCAGTTCCTTTTTTTTAAAGCTCAGAATCACTTTTTTCCTTTGGCATCTGTCTGTTGTACCATGGTTCCTCTGAGGTAGCAGTGTGCTGCCTAGTTCTTTTCTGCTTTCAATGACACTGAGCATCTAGACAATGTCAGGTCCTATCCTTGTCTCAAGACAGGTGTGACAGAAACCAGTTCCTCAGTCAGCCCTCTGAAAAACTGCAATGTTGGATGCATGTTCTACCTTACTCTTTCTCCTCAAGAGAGAGATCACTGACATTTATTGGCCTCCTCCTTTGGAGGAACAGCAAAGCACCCATCTCTCTTTTGTTCTCAGAGGCCTTCTGCATTTGGAGCAGGTTCCCCAACCTTTTTTGGCACCAGGGACTAGTTTCATAGAAGACAATTTTTTCCACAGATTGAAGAGGGAATGGTGGACCATGCCACCTAGATACCTCACATGCGCAATTCACAATAGGGTTCATGCTTCTGTGAGAATCTAATGCTGTGGCTGATCTGACAGGAGATGGAGCTCAGGCAGTAACGCTCAGTCGCTCACTGCTCACCTGCTGCTGGGCAACCTCATTCCTAACAGGCCATGGACCAGTAGCAGTCCATGGCCAGTCCATGGCCTGGGAGTTTAGAGTATTCTGGGTCCTCTTATTGCTCCATGACAGGTGAGACAGAAGCCAGTCTCTTGAGCAGTCCTCCAGAGAAGTCAGAATGTTGTATTCACAGTCCAGCTTTCTCTTTCTGTCTCCAGGGAGAAGATGAGAAATAAGAATTTCCTCCCAATAATGTGGTGCTGTGGGGCGGGGAGGTTCTATGTTGCGAGAATGTCACACATTTTCCTGCTGGTTTTGATGTCGCTACTAAATAGTTTCATACACCTGCAATGCAGGAGCCTTTTAACTTGCTTCTGGATTCCTCACAAAAGAATTGGTCGTGTATTGTTGCTGAACCAGTGTCTTCAAGGGAAAAAGAAGGGTCTGGGGCTCTCTATTCACCAACTTGCTGATGTAACTTCATGTCTCTTTTTTTCCCCTTGTGTTTTGGTGTCTTATATTATTTTTTATTAAATGTTTGGCATTATGTATAGAACAGTAGAGACTGAAATAAATAGTGTAGATGGAGATAAATAAATGACATGTGCCTGGAAATATGCATGTCATTTTGGCCCAGGACTCTCAATATAAGGGTTGAATCAATTTATTTAGGAGTCGAGTTGGATTAGTGTTTGTCATTACCATTGTTATCTTCATAGCACCACAGGCTTTGAATTTCTGTAGTACCAGGTTGCTTTTCTTTTCAGCTTAGTGTGGAAGCTAGGGTGCTAATGGATTTTTCTCAGTGTTTGTGCTTCACCTTCAGTTTTTAGACATCCCTGCATATCTGTACCACAGGAGGTTTCTCTCCATGCTCTTACTGGTTACACAATACTAGACTTGTGGTGGTTATGATGAAGCTTCTGTTTTCTTAGTTCAGCTTCAGTCTTATAGAGGGTTTGCATACCTGGATCTTAGAGGTAGAGCTTTCTCAGCATTTGTGCCTCTCCTGTCTGTGACAACTAGCCACAGTCTTGGATCTGTGGTTCATATTGGCTAGGAGATTCCTCCCTGGACTCCAGCAGTGGCAGACCCTCCACCTGGTATCCGTATAGATTGCTGGAACCAGGAGGATTTTCTGCCCTTCACCAGCAGAAAGGGCTTTTCTTTTTACCTTTAACCCAGATGCAGTGAGTTGTTAACTGTGCTCTGGAACTTACAGTGATTGCTGCCCCATCTCCAGCTTAAGGCTTTAAAAAGCTTAGAAAAGAAGGGTCCAAGGACACAAGAAGGAACTTACATTTTCTCCCAGCAACGTCTGACCATACACTACAGTCTTGCATCATTGAGGCTGGTTGTTTTTCATCCCCTGCCTTGCTCCATGTTTTCTTGTAAGCACCCAGAGGAAAAGTCCAAGGAAGAGGGCTTACGAGTGAGGGCAAAGTTCCCAGGTGTTTCTTACTGACATGCTAACCCACACTTGACTTTTAATAATTAAACAGTTGATTTCTTCTAATCCATGTGTTTAGTGGCCACCTCTTCTTCCCATCCCGTGCCACAGATAAGACACTTTGTGTATTCTATCTCAGACGGACTAGTCTTTATTTGGAATTCAGCTTACTTGGCTGTCTTGTGAGATTAGCTATTTAATAGGATCAAAAAAGTTACCATTTGTAGTTTATCTGACCTTTTCTCATTATTAAGTTGAGAGTAACTTTCTCTCAAGTTTTCTACATTCTGAGATTAATAAATTTTCATGTAACAGATTGTGAAATGTTATTGATACGATGTAAGATTTCACATTGCAGTTTACCTTTATAGACTTACCCTTGTTTAATTTTGATATAGTATTGAAGAATATTAATTGTATGAAATGGCTGTTCAAATACTTCTTCCTTTTCCAGCCACTTATCTGTATGAGGTTGAATTTTCTAAATGTACTTCAATCAAAACAACATATTACAACAAATTGAATTAAGAAGATATGGCAATCCATTTGTCTTCTATTAAGAAAATTTGCAAAAAAAAAAGCAATACGATTCTTCTGTTTTTATTCTGGAAAATACAGTTTTAAAAAATAAAAACATGTTATTTATGCTAGTGTACAATAGATTCATTATTATTTTTGAATGATTTAATCTTGCTAAATATAATAAAATTAATATTTTAAGATAATTTTTTAAAAAAATTCTTCATTTTAATTCTCTATTATGAGAAATATGTACAGATGCAACCCACATAAACAACAGCTGTTTGGGATTCTCAGTAATTCTTAAGAGTAAAAATAATTCCTTGGATGAAAATATTTAAGAACTACTGAGATAGATATGAGGTGGAGATATTGCTTAGAAGTCAATAACATGTGATTTGTAGAGAAGACTGTGGATATGGATAATATTGAGAGAAAGGTTATAGAATGAAAACAAAAGAGAACCAAAAATAGGCCCTTGAAAACTCCAATATTATGGCAGAGTGGAGAAAGAGAAACAAGGAATACTAGGAAGAATAATCAGGAGAATACAGTGTCATAGTGGTCAAAGGAGTAAAGTGGGAGAAGAAAGGGATGGATTAATTCTGTCTGTAAATGCCTTAGGGAAATATCCTTTGGATCCCCACTGTGACATATTTAGGAGATGGTGATGTCATAGGTAATAACTTCTTCCAACATCCTTTAAGCTGTTGAATTCCTTCCCTTACACTATGCAATGAAGTTCTCACATCTTAGTTTCACTTAATGTAGACCAGTGTTGAGTCTATGTTCAGATGAACTAAGTGACCTGTGAGAAAACGCTTTTTAGCCAATTGAATTAACACATTGAATCCAGATTTTTTATTCAGTGTATCCAGATCAATATATCTGTGTTCCCCAAACTCTGACATTTTAATGCACTAGATCCCAGGCAGTAAGACTTCATATTTTAAACATGCATGCCGTGAGCTGTTTGTTTTTCACTGGCAATGAGATTATTTCTGTCTTTTAATCTAATTAGTTTACAGAATCAATTCCAGATCCTGTCTTTTGAGGCTTTGTTTTCCTCATATTAAATGCAAAAGCTATTCTCCCTAGCCCATGTTTGAAAGGTTTTAGTATGTGTTAGTTTTAGGATAAAGAACTTGAGGTTGATACAGTTGTTGGAAGAGCTGGAGGAGCAAAGTCTGGAAACTGCCACTGACAATCTTAGCATGAAGCATGGAAGTGAGTACTTCTCAAGATCTTACCAGGGACCTGCTTACAGCATCTGACTGAACCTGCCCCTGGAGAAGAATGGCTTGTCCTTTCTTAAGTCTCAGTGAATGACAGATCTAATGGGGAACATGGAGGGAAGGGTGTTCTGCGAAATGCGGTTTCCAGCTTTCCTTCTGAAATGCAGAGAAAATTTTAGAAAAGAGTGGTGGTAATGTTGAGTTGGCCATAAATAGTTCAGCACAGGGCCTGAAATACTGAGTCACAGTGGGAGACCTAGTAAGGTTGGGAGCCTGAGAAGATGCACTGGGGTCAATAGTTAGAGATTGAAAGCAAGCAAAAACAGTTGGGGAATATTAGAGCCTAAAGGCATGGCTACACATTAAGGTTCAAGCCGAGCAGAAGGTAAAACAAGTAATTATTGGCCAGGCAGGCCCTCCATGATATATTCTAGAGCTATCTTTCCATTGTTAGCTTCCTGATCTACTGTGTTCAGATCTTCTTTTGTTCCTCCTAATGTGAAACCTGTGTTTCCTGTGTTTCCTTCTGCCTGGGATGCTTTCCTTCCTCTTGTCGCATGGTAACCTCCATCTTATTGTTCTTAGATCTTAGCTCAGAAGACATCTCCTCAGAGAAATATTCCTATGCTACTGTATCTGAAGTGTTTCTATACCCAATCACAGTGCCTCAATTATTTCTTCCAGAGTTTTTAGCGTGATGTATAATTGCCATCTTTGCACTATTTGTTTAAATGAGTTTCTAATTAAACCTGAAACAAACAAAAAACCTTTAAGAAAGACATTCATTAGTGTCATTCTTTGTTAGCAGGCCATTAGGAAAGCTATTTGAGTCCTGTGACTTTCCACTATCCAGCAAATCATGATATCTGGTAGCTGTTGTTCTTCTTATTAAACACAGATATCCATATAGATAAGCGTACTCTTCCCTTTAACCAGGCTTTTCCTTTCCTTCATTCATCCCTTATTGTGTTCTTAGTATCGAGCTTCAGTTAATTGCCATAATGTCTGCTATACTCAGGCATTATGGCAATGACCATGTGGTCAAAATTCTTAAATTACTAATTTGTTTGCTCATCTCACAAATATTTATGTATATCTACTAGCTCTCTAAATTTTCCAGCACCTAGGTATCAATGGTATTGGATTGGCATGGCAATAAGATAATAGCTGCCATCTTCCTTTTATACTCCTGCCTATTAGACAACATTGGTAAGATTATAGCTATGACATAATACTTCATTTTATTTACATCCCATTTTATGAAAACAGGCACAAATAAAAACAAAAGAAGCTCTTAACCTTTAAATAGAAATCATTTCCTATTTGTCATTATATATTATACTGCTTAGGTTGGTGGGAATTTGGTTTACAATATTGTTAATGATGAAGGCAGAACTTTCATCTATGTTATAGTCCAGGAGTATAATGAGCTTTTATTATATGTATTTACTTTTAGAGACATGATTCAGTACATGATAAAGCTGATTCATGGAATACAAATTCTTCCTTTATAGAGACTAAATTCCTTTTTTCCTTATTAGGTGGCACTCTATAGATTATTTGCAGAATTGTGGTGTGTGTGTGTATGTGTATGTGTGTGCATGCATGCAGTATGATTTGATAATCTCAATCTTGTTAGCTACTAATTCCCCTTTATTTTATTTTGCTTACCATCTCAATTTCTTCATCTAATCAGTCACCAAGCTCTACACGTTCTGCTTTGCTAAGTCTCCCAGACAAATCTTTCACATTTGCACCTCTAAAGTATTAATTCAAGCCTTCCCTAATGATGTATTTCTTGGATGATTGCAACAGATTTCAAACTTTCTTCCTTAATTTGTTTCTTTTCTTGGATTTGTGTCTGAACTCACTCCTTACCAGATGGGTAACTGGGGGTGAGTTACATAGTCTCTCTGAGATTGAGTTTGCACTTTGCAAAATGGGCACAATCATACGAGTTATTTATACTTGTGTGAAGATTAAATTAGTTAATGTATGTAAATGCTTAGCATACATTAACAGCATGGGGGAACTACCCCCACGATCCAATCACCTCCCAACAGGTCCCTCCCTTAAGACATGGAGTTTACAATTTGAAATGAGATTTGGGTGGGGACACAGAGCCAAACCATATCAATGGTGTTTTATTTTAAAATATTAACTAATACCTAAGTATCACTAGATATTGAAGAAATAGAAACAATACAAAAGGAAATGACCAAGATAAAGAAAAATAGAAAGCTGAAACCAGGAAGAAGAACAAGTAACACAGGGAGCTGAGTTCTCAAAAAGTAGAAGAGGAAGAAAACGTTCCCCATAAAATGATCACTTCATCTCCTTCCACTTTCTTAAAGTGACCCTGCTGGAGTCAATAAAACTCCTCAATGCACCTCAAATATGCTCTATGTTTACCTGTTACCATTTCCCCTTCTGCTTGTGAAATCCAACTCAGGCTTTAAGGTCCAGCTCAAATGCCCCCTAAACTTACAGCATTCACTGATGCTAATAATTGGAAGTAAATTTTCCCTTCTCTGCACACTCCCAGAGGCATTCCTTGTCTTTGCCCTAGCCTATCCTTATCTTTGCTATTTCAAATGTGTCCTAAGTCATCAGCATACTCTCTTCTCCCAGAAAATTAGATGGTAACGGAGGGGTGCATTTAGAGCCTTCATCTTGAAATCCAGCATACTGAATAAATAGATACCCTCTTTTGTTTAAGAGTAAAGAGGCTATACACTTCTAAGACATCATTCTTGCCTCACCTACCATACCAGACGTAGCAGCCAGTCAGCCTGTTGTCTAAAGATTTTTCTTTCCATGTTCAGTTTCACACAATACTTCACCTTTGTATCAAATAGTCTTTCAGCAACTACTTAGGTTGCTTTCCATTCTCAATCCTTAAATGATGCTGTATTTCTTCTTTGTTCCTGTTACTCCTATTTTGACTGAACTAGGGGGTTGGTAATTAATTACCTATAGTAATGGTTCCTTCTATTGCACTGTTTTGACTTTGTAACAGAATTTCCATCTAAGAAAATAATGTGCTTAACGCTGAGCATATAGGTGAATCTTTAATACTGTTAGTGCCTTTTTCTTGCCTTTAAGCTATGTAATTTTGTCCCAAGAGCTTACCTTTCCTCTGCTTTAATGAATTCCTCTTTATTAGGACTAGCCTTTTTCTGTCTCTAGGTCTCATTCACTCCCATTATTCCCACCCACCCAGGAAATCTACATCAAACTTTGATAATAGCAAATCTTGATACATAGCCTTTTTCATGTAGCTGATATTCACCACATTCAGTCCCTATTTATGGGTAGGAATGACTTTTATTTTATAACTTCTATTTATTATAAACTTTTTGAGGATAGGAACAGTATATTAATCACCTTCACACCCTCCATGCCTTCCCTAGTGCTTTGCAAATAATAGGTGTTATATAAATGTCTAAAGAATGAGTAGAATTGATTAGGATTATGGCTTGGATTTGAAGATGTTCACTTTGTACAATATGGAATTGTGTAATATGTTGTTATTCTTTCCTTTGCTTTTTTCCCAGTTAAATACTTGGTTTTGAGCCAGAGCTTTTCAATATAGATACACAGACTTTCAGAGCTGAGAGGGATTTCTCTGTGCCTCATCTTTCAAGCACTGGATAGAAAAAAATCTGTGCCTGGAATGGTCAATTCATTTCTATACCTTACATGCTCAGACTGAGGCAGGTGGTGACAAGCTGCCCTGGAAAGTTCACTGGGGCTGTAAGACATTACATAAGGAAAACATCAGGCCACTTAAAGTCCTCTTCAAAGGAATCCCCCTGCAGACCCGTGCCTAATGCAGACATTACTTGTCCTTGCTGTTCCTCTAGTCAAGCTGTATGTGCTCATTTTGGTAGCACTGAGTACTTCTCTGAAGGGGCTGACATTGTCAATTTATCAGTTTTCAGAATAAACATGCTTGAAGTTTATGCTGATTTTACCTAGTTTTCCATCTCAATCATGCTATCTATACCAACAATAATAAAAACTAGTAAAGTGACTTACTGTTTTCATGCTGGCAAGGAAGAAATTTTTTGATACTGCTTTCAGCTTAAAACAAAATTATGGACTAGTGTGCATAGGTTTTTCTCTTAATTTGGTTTTGTATTTTTTTCTACAGATCTTTTGCTTTCTATTTGTGTGTGTGTGTGTGTGTGTGTGTGTGTGTGTGTGTGTGAAATCTTTACCTTTCTAAAGATTTTTGAGGACTTAGGGTTTGTAAGTATTTTCAATATTTGCATAACATACAAGTAAAGAATTACACTTTTAGCCAGAAGCAGTGGCTCATACCTGTAATCCCAGCACTTTAGGAGGCCAAGGCACATGGATCACCTGAGGTCAGGAGTTTGAGACTACCCTGGCCAATATGGTGAAACACCGTCTCTACTAAAAATACAAAAAACTAGCCAGGCATGGTGTTGGGGCGGGTGGGGGGGGGGGGGGGGGGGGG
>NW_016814646.1:62579-82371 GCF_001698545.2 Rhinopithecus bieti | reverse complement strand
GGGGGGGGGGGGGCTGTGTTCCTAACTACTTGGGAGACTGAGGCTGGAGAATTGCTTGAACCCAGTGGGCAGAGTTTGTGGTTGCAGTTGCAGTGAGCCGTGATCATGCCATTACACTCCAGCCTGGGTGACAAAGTGAGATTCTATCTCAAAAAAAAAAAAAAAAAAAAAAAGAATTGTATTATTGACAGACATAAATTAGTAGGAAACTAGGTCATGTTTCTTTGAATTTATAAATAAAGTCCTTTGTGTACTTGTATGTGCATGTACCAGTTTAAATCTGTGGGCCCTGTGTATATACCCAAGGAAAGGGGAACCTGTAAAAGAGAAAGAATAGGCATATTTGGAATCATAACAATGTAAATATTTAAGTGAATAGAAGGCTTTTAAACCAAAGTGTTACATTACATCATATATTTTAGTTTAACATAGTATGAGGTTGAGAGGAAAAGACAGAGATTATATAAAAAAAGACTGCTTTCCAAAGAGATTGAGTGATCTGCTGGGCACAGCCATAGCTCTAAGTGTTGAAATTGCTGTCACAAGAGTAAAATATTTTCTATTTTCACGTTTTGGGGGAATCCTAGTCATTAAGTCTGCTCCCAAATCTTAGAACCTAGTATGAATTCTCTAGCTGACACGTCAGCTTACAAAGTAGTGAGTGCAGTTAACTTTCATTAGGTGAGAGTGATGTTTGGGAAAATAAATTTGCAGGAAAGCAGAAGAAACCTATGTTATCTACATATATTAATCAATATGATTGTATTAGTCTGTTTTCACACTACTACAAAAACTGCCTGAGACTGGGTAATTTATAAAGAAAAGGTCTAGGCAGAGCACGGTGGCTCACACCTGTAATCCCAGCACTTTAGGAGGCGAGGAGGGGGGATCACAAGGTCAGGAGTTTGAGACCAGTAGTTCGAGACCAGCCTGGTCAATATGGTGAAACCCTGTCTCTACTAAAAATACAAAAATTAGCCAGGCATGGTGGTGGGCGCCTGTAGTCCCAGCTACTCAGGAAGCTGAGGCAGGAGAATTGCTTGAACCCGGGAGGTGGAGGTTGCAGTGAGCTGAGATCACACCACTGCACTCCAGCCTGGGAGACAGAGTGAGACTCTGTCTCTCCCCCAACCCCTCCAAAAAAAAAAAAAAAAAAAAAGTTTAATTAGCTCACAGTTCTGTATGGCTGAAGAGGCCCCAAGAAGCTTACAATCATGGTAGAAGGTGAAGGGAAAGCAAGGCATGTCTTACTTGGCAGCAGGAGAGAGAGAGTGAGCAAGGGGGAAATGCCACGCTTTAAAACCATCAGCTCTCAATGAGAACTCACTATCATGAGAACAGCATGGGGGAACCACCCCCCCATGATCCAATCACCTCCTACCAGGTCCCTCCCTCAACACATGGAGATTACAATTTGAGATGATATTTGTGTGGGGACAGAGCCAAAACATATCAATGGTGCTTTATTTTAAAATATTAACCATACCTAGGTATTGCTAGATATTTAAGAAATACAACACAAAGGGAAATGACCAAGATAAAGAAAAGTAGAAAGCTGAAACCAGGAAGAAGCACAAATAACACAGGGAGTTGAAAACCAACCAACCAAAGACAAAGCTACTTCTTGAATTATAATTTGTATCTTTAGAGATATTTGTGATGATGACATATCCATAAAGCCAAAACAATTTTATAAAAAAGGATTAGAGACTAACAAAAAATATGACTATGAAAAAATCAATAGAAATTTTTGAAAATAAAATCAAGATTTTTTCAGGAGATAAAGAAAAGATAGAAAATATAATGACAGGTTCCAGAGACAATAAGTATTAATCTGGGAAGTTTAACATGAATCTAAAAAGAGGAAACAGTAGAAGAGAAGAAAGAAGAAATACAAGAATATTTGTTAAATTTGAGGAAAGACATATCTTTTCAGATTGAAAATGTCTACTGTGGTCATTGAATACATTTTAAAACACAGATATATTTCTGTGACATTTCTCAACAAGAAGGATAAATAAAAATTAAAACTTCCAGGCATAAAAGCAAGTATGTACTAAAAATAATAACCAGATTAACATCAGATCTTTTTTATCAATGATATAATATGCTGAAAGTTCTGATGGATTGATTTTGCATCTAAAATTCAATACAGAGCCAAAAATCAAAGATAAGAGGATCATAAAAATGTTCCATGACGTAACAAATTCAGAAATTCTTTCTACTTTTAGCTTTTCCTCAGGTACGGGCAGGAAGAAATTCAGTGTTATTCTAGGAGCAGGAAAAAAAAAAAAAGAATTCTAAGAAAAGGGAAGAGTATGTAGGTAGTACCAGGAAACAAAGGAATTACTCGAGTATAATAAAAAGAAATCTCAGGATGACAGATGTATAGGCAAACTTAGAGTACAATCAGTCCAATTTAGAACAGGAAATCAGAAGCTTCCTTTAAGAATACCTTTCACGGCTGTGCATAGGGGCTCATGCCTGTAATCCCAGCACTCTATGAGGCCAAGGAGGGCAGATTGGTTGAGTCCACGAGTTTGATACCAGCCTAGGTAACATAGCAAAACTCCATCTCTACTAAAAATACAGAAAATTAGCTGGGCATGGTGCCATGCACCTGTAGTCCCATCTACTCAGGAGGCTGAGGTGGGAGGATGGCTTGAGCCTGGGAACTAGAAGCTGCAGTGAGCCAAGATGGCAACACTGCACTCCAGTCTGAGCTACCAGAATGAGACCCAGTCTCCAAAACAGACAAGCAAACAAACAAACAAACAAAACCACCTTTTAGAAACTAGAATATAATATGCCCAATAGATAAGGTGATTAAAAAACTGGAAGTTCTTAATAATATAGTGACTTTCTTACAAGTGAAGAGTAAATAGAAATTCTATTTAAAGAAACAAATATATAAAAAAGTCATGGCCAAAATTTGTAACAAATAAAAATTGTGGATGATTTGGGCACTTCAAGAAGTAAAAGGAAAAAGAATCCATTTGATCTTGATGCGTATAATGTCCTAATAGCAGTAGGGGCTTAGTGAATGTTATCTTTTCTACAAGTCTATCCAATTAATTAGTTTTATAATTAAGAGTAATTATATATTATAATGATGTAAATGCTGTTTCTTGGTTTCAAATTTTACAAGTGAAGCACTAAAATTTTGATTATACTTCCAGAATAAGATGTAAATGTTGTAAACCTTGACCATGTAATTGATGATATAGCTGATGTGTCAGGAGGTACAGAGAAAGGATTATTGTAGTGGTGCATAGTAGGATGTTAACAAAAAGTAGCTAAAGTTGAAAGAGCAAGAAAAAATTGAAGTATACAACTTTATAGGGTTAATTACTTGAAGAAGTAAAAGTTAAAAATGTAATCAATATACCTAAGTAGTGAGAGGAAAGGGAGGAACATGGGAGCTGTATATGGGAACTGATTCTTTCTTAGTAGGGTCAATAGTTATCATTACTGGTATATAAAAAAAGTAAATGGATAAAGTCGATAAACTAAGTGTGATGGTTAATTTTTTTGTGTTGACTTGACTAGGCCATGAGATGTCCAAATACTTGGTCAAACATTATTCTCGGTGTTTCTGTGAGGGTGTCACTGGATGACATTAACATCTGTAGGCTGAGGAAAACAGGTTGCTCTCCCTAATGTATCTAGGCATTATCCAATCAGTTAAAAGTCTAAATAGAACAAAAAGTTTGACACTCCTCTGAGTGAAAGAGAATTCATTCTACCTCATTGCTTTTGATTGGGGCATTATCTTTTTTTCTGCTTTGGACTCACTGAAACACTGGATAGTACTGAGTTTCGAGGCTACTGGCCTTAGACTGGAACTACACCATCAGCACTTGTGGGGCCCAAGCTTGCCAACTCTGCACATCTTGGGACTTGTCCGCCTTCATAATTGTATGAGCCAGTTTCCTGCAATAAATCTCTTCATATATACAGCCGATTGGCTCTTTCTCTGGGGAAGCCTGCTCAATACACCAAGGAATTTAGTTATAAACATATCCTTTAGAATTATGGTGATATCTGCAGAAGATGTAAAAACCAACGTAACTTCTAAAGAATGAGACTCAGAGAAAAGGATTTGGATGAAAAGACTAGATTTTTGTGTTATTATATTTCGTTATATATATGTATCAGATTATAAAAATAATAAAATACAAACCTAAAGAAAATCTTTTAATTTATGAATTATATTTTATTCCTAGCTTTCTTGAAATGTTTTCTTTCAAAGTCTTAAAAAATATATCACATATATTGTGAAAGTGAGAAAAACTTACAATTCAAAGTAGTAAACTTGAATTTATAAGGCGTGTCATAGTTAGATCTTCTAACAAGCCTGGACAAGTCAGCATCTTTAAAGGTGTTAATTGTTCATTTATCACAAGCAAATTGACTATTCTGCAGTTGGAGACTGAGTTTGATTAAGTTACTTCTGTTATTAAATTACATAGTATGAAAGTGCTATAAAGCAATGGTATGTGGGGCTGAAAGGTGGCAAGAGGCAAGACAGGTGAACCTAAGGCAATACGCTTTCAGACTTTTTGCTGTGTCATTAAGTGCTATGCGTCATATTTAGCACAGAGTTGAATAAAAGGCTCAGTGTAAAACTATTTGGAAAAATATGAGTTAGCAATATATGAGTAAGCATCAGACTAGGCGCATCAATGGAAACTGAAAACCCATAAAAATGAGCAGTGGACTGTTGACATACATATTTCTGATGTGATACATCTGTAATCAAGTCCAGAATGATTGTGTTTGACCTCCCAGAGATTATGGAAAAGCTGGGAGAACTAAATCCCTTGTGAATCTAGAAGTCTTTGAGCAATGGATTGCTGTTACTACCTGCCTCAAGCTATAATATCTAGTGGACAGACACAGTTATACAAATTGCAAATAATGTGGGGACTTCTCACTCACTTTAGGCATTCATGAACCACACAATGGATTCCAGTAAAAACAAACAAATGAACAAAACCTCAGGGGAATCTCAGTGCCATTCCAGCCTTAGGAAATTGAATTTATAAGTCATATATATGATTAGATTCTCTAACAAGCCTGAGCAAGAAAATTCTTCTGAAACAGTTAACTGTTCATCCTTCCAAAGTAAATGGACTATTCTGCAGTGGGAGACTGGTTTTGAATAAGTTGCTTCTCTTATTAAATCACATTGAATGCAAGTGCTATAAAGTGATGTTTATATGGGACTGGGAAAGGTGTGAAAATTGCTATAAGAGTGAAAGAATACCTGTTATTAATGTTCCACATAGACCTCAGTACTTGCTGCTTAGGAACATGCCAAGTTACACATGAAAGATATTTTTTGTGACCTTACGTTGTATGCCGGACTCTGCCTGCCCTAAGCTTGCATCATCTCATCTTCCATCTCTCATGCATATAATCCATTTAGGACAAAGCAGACACCATCCAGTTTTCTTGCCTCCAGCCACCGTTCTATTAGTCATAATCCCAGAGAGTCAAGTGTTAGCAAACCCCAGGTGTGTTCAAAAATATTTTCCAGATGCTATTGAATCCCTTATAGCAAAAGACTATGAGATTTAGGGTAAAAAGACTATTACATGATAAATAGTTTAATTCAACAAGAAGATTTAACTATCCTAAATATACATACACCCAACATTGTAGTACTCAGATTCATAAAACAAGTACTTCTAGACCTACAAACAAACTTAGACAACCAGACTAGAAAATAATAATGGGAGTCTTCAACACCCCATTGACAGTGTGAGACAGATTATTGAGAAAGAAAACTGACAAATTCTGAACTTAAATTCAACATATTGGAACTAATAGACATATACAGAATATGCCACCAACCACAGAATACACATTCTTATCTGCACATGGAACATACTCTAAGATCAACCCATATGCTTGGCCACAAAGTAATCTCAATAAGGTCAAAAATTGAAATCATACCAATCATATGCTTGGACCACAGTAGAACAAAAATAGAAATCAATGCAAAGAAGATCTCTCAAATCAATACAAGTACATGGAAATTAAACAACTTGCTCCTGAATGACTTTTGAGTAAACAATGAAATTAAGGCAGAAATAAAAAATCTTTGAAATAAATGAAAAAAGAGACACAACATACCAAAATCTCTATGATGCAGCAAAAGGAGTGTTGGAAGAAAATTTATATTGCTAAATGCCTTTTTTAAAAAGTTAGAAAGATCTTAAATTAATGATCTAACACCACACATAAGAACAAACAAATCCCAAAGCTAGCAGAAGAAAATAAGTAACTAAAATCACAGCAGAGCTGAAAGAAATTGAGACCTGAAAATCCATACAAAGAATTAATGAAACCAAATTTTGTTCTTGGGAAGGATGAACAAGATTGATGGACCACTAGCTAGATTAACAAGAAAAAAAAAGAAGATCCAAATAAACACAACTAGAAACAAGAAAAACAACTGATCCCACAAAAATAAAACAGATCCTCAGAGACTATAACGAACACCTCTGTGCACATAAACTAGAAAATCTGGAGGAAATAGATAAATTCCTAGAAGCACACAACTTTTCAAGATTGAATCAGGAAGAAATTGCGACCTTGAACAGACTAATGTTGAGTTCCTAAATTGAATCAGTTATAAAAAACCTACCAACCAAAAAAAGTCCTGGATCGGATGCATTCAAAGCCAAATTCTACCAGACATACAAAGAAGAGCTAGTACTAATTCTACTGAAATTATGCCAAAAAATTGAGGAGTAAGGACTCCTCCTTAACTCACCCTACAAAGCAAGCGTCACTCTGATACTAAAACCTGGTTAAGACACACGAAAAAAGAAAACTGCAGGCCCATGAAAAAAAAATGCAGGCCAATATTCCTGATCAATACAGACACAAACATTCTCAACAAAATACTAGCAAACTGAATCCAGCAATGCTTCAAAAAGTTAATTCATCATTATCAAGATTATTAAGTAGGCTTCATTCCTGAAATGCAAGGTTGGCTCATCATGTACAAATCAGTAATTGTGATTCACTATGTAAACAGAATTCAATAAAAAAGACACAATCATCTCAATAGGTGTGGATAAAGCTTTTGGTAGAATCCCACATCTCTTCATGATAGAAACCTCAATAAACTAAGTGTAGAAAAAATATGTTTCCAAATAATAACCATCTATGACAAACCCACAGCCACCATTATACTGAACAGGCAAAACCTTGAAAGTGTTCTCATTTAAAAAGGGAACAAAACAAGGATACCTACTTTTACCACTTCTATTTAATGTAGTACTGGAAGTTCTAGCCAGAGCAAGGCAAGAAAAAGAAATAAAAAGACATCCAAATAGGAAAAGAATTCAAACTCTCATCACCGATGGTGTAATTATGTCCCTAGAAAACCCTAAAGACTCCACCAAATGGCTCCCATCACTGATAAATGACTTCAGTAAAGTTTCAGGACACAAAACCAATGTACAAAATTCAGTATAATTTCTATACACCAATAATGTTCAAGCTGAGGGCCAAATCAAGAATGAGATCCTATTTACAATAGCTGCAAAAAATATATATATATATATCTAGGATTACATCTAACCAAGGAAGGGAAAGATCTTTGCAAACAGAACTACAAAACACTGCTGAAAGAAATCAAAGATGACACAAACAAATGGAAAAGCATTCCATGCTCATGGAGTGGAAGAATGAATATTATTAAAATGGTCATACTATCTAAAACCATTTACAGATTCAATGCCATTTCTATCAAACTACCAACACAATTTTTCACAGAATTTGAAAAATATATTCTAGAATTTGTGTGGGACCAATAAAGAGTCCAAATAGCCAAAGCAATCCTAAGCAAAAGAACAAAGCTGGAGGCATTACATTTTTCAACTTCAAACTATACTATAAGAATACATTAACCAAAATAGCATGGTATTGATACAAAAACAGATACATAGACCAATGGGACAGAATAGAGAACCCAGAAATAAAGCCACACACCCACAGCAATCTAATCATCAACAAAGCTGACAATAATCAAGGGGAAAGGACTCCCTATTCAATAAATGGTGCTGGAAAAACTGGCTGGCCATATGCAAAAGGAGGAAATTGGACCTCTACCTTTCATTATATACAAAAATTAACATGAATTAAAGATTTAAATATAAGGCTTCAAACTTACAGGAATGCTAGAAGAAAACCTAGGAAACAATGTTCTGGACATCAACCTCGGGTAAGAATTTATGACAAATTCCTCAAAAGCAATTGCAACAAAAACAAAAATTGACAAGTAGAACCTAATTAAACTAAAGAACTTCTGCACAGCAAAAGGAGCTGTCAACAGGGTAAAGAGACAATCTACCAAATGGGACGAAATAATCACAAACTATTCATCCAAAAGAGGTCTAATATCAAGAATCTATAAGAAACCCAAACAATTCAACAAGCAATAAACAAACAACTTCATTTAAAAATGGGCAAAGGACATGAACAGACATGTCTCAAAAGAAGATATACAAGTGGCCAATAATATAAAAACATGCTCAACTTCATTAATCATCAGAGGGATGCAAATCAAAAGACACAATGAGATACCACTCATACCAGTCAAAATGGCCAAAATGGCTATTACTAAAAAATAAATAAATAAATAAATAAAAAAGATACTGATAAGGCTGCAGAGAAAATGAATATTTACACTGTTGGTGGGAATGTAAATGAGTTCAGCCACTGTAAAAAACAATTTGGAGATTTCTCAAATAAATCAGAAGTACCATTTGTCCCAGCAATTCCATTTCTGGGTACATATCCAAAGAAAATAAATTGTTCTTTCCAAGCGACAAATGCACTTGTATGTGCATCACAGCACTGTTCACAATAACAAAGACATGGAATTAACCTAGGTGTCTATCAATGGTGGATTGGATAAAGGAAAATGGTACATATACACTATGGAATAGTATGTAGCCATGAAAAAGAATGAAATATTGTCCTTTGCAGCAACATAGTTATGGTTGAATGCCATTATCTTAAGCAAATTAATGCAGGAACAGAAAAGTAAATACTGCATGTCCTCACTGATAAGTGAAAGCTAAACTTTGGGTACTGCTGGTCATAAAGATGGCCACAATAGACACCAGGGACTACTAGAGGGAGAGGGGAAGGAGGGGGCCAAGAGTTGGAAAAACTATTGGATACTATGCCCCCTACCTGGGCGGAAGTTAATTTATGAGATTTAAAGAAAGAAGCCATCACTATAGCATAAAAGTGCAAAGTGAGTCAGCAAGTGTTGCTGTAGAAGCTGCAGCAAATTCTCTAGAGGATTGATTTAAGATAATTGGTAAAGGTGGCTACACCAAACAGATTTTCAATATAGACAAAACAACCTTTCATTGGAAGAAGATGCCTTCTAGTACTGTTATTGATAGACAGGAAAAGTCAACACCTGCCTTCAAAGTTTCAAAGGACAGGCTGCATCTCTCATTAGGGGTTAATGCACCCAGTAAATTTAAGTTGCAAACCAATGCTCATTTATCATTCTGAATTCTCATGCCCTTAAGAATTATGCCAAATTTACTCTGCCTGTGCTCTATATATGAAACAAAAAAGACTAAATTATAGCATTTCTGTTTACAGCATGGTTTACTGAATATTTTAAGCTCACTGTTGAGACCTGCTCAGAAAAAATTTCTTTCTAAATATTACTGCTCATTGACAATTCACCTGGTCACTCAAAACCTCTGATGAAGATGTACAAGGAGATAAATTTCTTTTTCATGCATGCTAACACAACATACATTCTTTATTCCATGGATCTAAGAGTAATTTTGACTTTCAAGTTTTAATTTTTAAATTGTACCTTTTGTAATGTCATAGCTGCCGTAGATAGTGATTCCTCTGATTGATCTGGGCAAAGTAAATTAAAAGCCTTCTGGAAAGGGTTCCTATTGTAGATACCACTAAGAACATTCATGATTAATAGGAAGAGGTCAAAATATCATTAACAGAAGATTGGTTGATTTCAACCTTCATGGATGACTTTGATGGGGTTCAAGACTTCAGTGGAAGAAGTAATAACAGATATGGTAAAAAAGACCACGTGAATTAGAATCAGAACTAGAATTAGAAGTGCAGCCTGAAGATGTGACTCAACTGCTACAATCTCATGATAAAACTTGAACAGATGAGAAGTTACTTTTTATGAATAAGCAAAGAAGTGATTTTTGATGGAACAGACTCCTGATGAAGATGTTGTTGATACTGCTGAAATAACAAATAATTTAGAATATTTAATAAAATCATGTCGTTAACATTGTTGAAATAATAAGAATTTAGAATATTTTATAAATTTAGTCAATAAAGCAGTGGCAGGATTTGAGGGGACTGACTTTAGATTTGAAGGAAGTTCTACAGTGGGTAAAATGCTTTCAAACAGCATCACATGCTACAGAGAAATCTGCTGTGAAAGAATCAGTTGACGTGACAAACTTCACTGTTGTCTCATTTTAAGAAATTGCCATAGACACCCCAACTTTTGACAATCATCACCCTGATCAATCAGTATCCATCAATATGAGGCAATACCCTACACCAGCAAAAGGATTATGACTTGCTGAAGGATCAGGTGATTGCTAGCATTTTAATCAAAGTATTTTAATTAAGGTATGTACATTGTTTTAGACATAAGGCTATTGCACAGTGAATGGACTAGTATAGTGTAAATATAGCTTTTATTGCACTGGGAAACCAAAAAACTTGTGACTCACTTTACAGTGATATTTGCTTTATCGTGGTGGTCTGGAACTGAACCTGCAATATCTATAATCTATGCCTGCATCACTATTTTTTTCATATGGCTTTCACATGTTAGAAAAAACAGAATATTTAAGAAATAAGAGTCAGTAGTGTGAAAGTTTTACAAGTGGATCTGTTTGAGAAACCAAGGTATGTTTTTTTTTTTTTTTGATACTACAGTAGTTCTCCAGCAGACTCCCTCAGCTACCTTCCTCCCTCATTAACGATGTCTTCTCATCTAGGCTGAAGACATCTGTGACTCTCATGCTAACTCTAGGTGCCCAACTTCTCTGACACACTCTAAATTTTTCTCTTACCCACCAAATAAGTCTCTTTTTCTTTCTTCATCTTTTAACCTTCTTTACTGGCATGCCATAGCCTGTCTTACTTTATTCATGGCAAAGGTACCCAGGCCTGAAATAAAAAATATTTCATTCACATCAGCTAATTATGTAATTCATCGTAATTGAGCAATTCCTGGCAATCTATTAGTACCTACCTCTAAAACAATGATTCCCAAACTTGAGTCCTGGTGTTACATGTAACCACATAAGTAGCATTATTCATTAAATAGCTATGTGTAATTCAGAGTCTTCCTCCGAAAGAGCACACTTATCTATTATAAGATTGTACAGACTAACTAAGGCATAATTTGGTTTTGGCTGCAGATGTGTTAATTTTTGAGGTAACATAAATTATCTCAAATAATTTATGGTGGACCAGAAACTTCCACCATATGTATTTTGGGGATATAATTTTATTACATATTAACATTTAATCAATTATGTTTTTGCATAATATAGTTAGGAGAATGCATTAATTATTACATAGTACAATTTGGTTTGGTACACACTATGTTTTAAAACATGGGGTTTGATATGAAGGGAATAGTAAAAAGTAAAAATGTAGTTAAATATTAAATAACAGTTTTCAAATATTGTAGAGACTGAAATGGGGCATACTGACAGATCTGTGGGATCTCTCAGCCTTATTTTAACCAAAGTAACTCCAAATGTGTCACTTTTACATGCACAGGGAATGTATAGTGTTTAGAAACACAGAAATACATTTTTTTACATATTTCTGATATTCTTGGGGACATTGTATTCATCTATGTTTCCAGACTTTGTCAATACCTGTGGTATTATGCTTCTGCATAAGTGTTGGCTAAACAGAGTACAATCTTCCCTTGGTGTCCATTGGGGATGGTTCTAGGAACCCCCTAGAATACCAAAATCCACAGATGCTCAAGTCTGTTACAAAACATATGGTAACATAGGGTAGTATTTGCATATAACCTATATACATCCTCCCGTATACTTAAAAATCTCTAGATTACTTATACTACCTAATACAATGTAAGTGCTATGTAAAAAGTTGTTGGTTTGTATTGTTTTTTAATTTATATTTTTTAATTGTTGTATTTTTTGTTTTTTTTTCTGAATATATTTTAGAATGTGTGCTTGGTTGACTTCACATATGTGCAGCCTGCAGATAGGGAGGGTCGACTGTACTTAGAAGTTAAAAAACACTGGAAACCACTTATTTGTCTTTGGCTCCCAGAAGCAAGATCAGTGTCTTTGGATGTGAGCTTTCCTCCTACATGTTCTTTACCTAAATGCTCATGGGCAGATGGTCTTGTGATGTCTCAATATCACTGTGGTCAATTCCAGTTCAAAAATAAAAGTGGATTTAAAGAAAAAGTGAAATGGTAAAAGTGATTTATTGTTTTGAAGAAAAGCTGTCTTTTCACAGAAGCCTGCTTTAGACAAAATAGAATCAGAGTTCATCAGATATTGATTGAGGAAACTAATCCCACTTGTTGAGAGCCAAACAGTTACAGAGAGAATGTTCTGCCCCCACTTTATTCTAGAATAGGAGCTGAAATGTGAAAATGTAAAATAATTCCTTCTGTTCAAGGAACTTCTTGTATCTTTGTACAGGCTTAATGCCCTTGCTAAGATAGTTCTATTTTGTCTACTTTTTCATTAACTAAGGGAGATGGCCTATTAATGTAAAACAAATACTTTGAAAAAAAAATCACATTTCTTTATATAATATAAACACTGGGGAAACAATGTCACAGCTGAGTCTCCTTATATACCTGTTTTCTTTAATCAGGGCTCTTTGAAACAGTGGCTGTTTAATTAAACTTAACTCTAAGCTTATTTTAAAATAGGAAATACTGCTTAAAAGGAAGTACTAATGAAAACAAAAAGCCTCAAAATCACTGAACTGTAATTCCAAAGTACATAATCATTAGCTATATATCACCTAGCAATATTTAAAAGTATTCTTTATTTCCTGTGTGAAAATAAAAATGTTGGTAGTCTTACATTTTTGTTTGTAAACGTTTTATTTTATTGATTTTATATTTACAGAGAAGTTGCAAAGACAGTTCAGAGAGTTCCATATACCCTTCTCCCAGTTGCCTCTAATGTTAATATTTTACATAACTATACTTCATTTGTCAAGATTAAGAGGTTAATATCATTATATAAATATTACTATGAACTAAACTGCAGTGTTTCTTGGGATCGCCACAATTTTACCACTAATGTCCTTTTTATTTTCCAGAATCTATCCAAAGCTACTACACTGCAGTTAGTAGCTATGTTGCCTTAGTCTCCTCTTGTCTGTGACACTTTTGTAATATTGTTTTTCATGATATTGACAGTGTTGCAGAATATTCAAATGACCCTTGTTATTTTTGTTTTATGTAAACAACGCTCATTGTAATTTATGATTCCTGGCTCATAACTCCCTTGGCCCTTTTTACAGCATTTTGTTATGATGTTGGGGTCCTTAGAGCTCAGAAACAGACCTCAGAAAACAGAATTTCTCTGACCATCTCCTGCCTTCTTCTCACCGGCTCCTTTTTCTTCCTGAGGAAGGACTCTAATGTTTCCCCATCTTTCCATAAAGAAATTCTCTGACCTCCTTTGTCTGGTCATAATATAGGTCATAAGACCACCATTTCAGAAAGGGTCCTGCCACATATTCTAAAGGGAGAAATGCAGCACAGAGAAGCCAAGAAAAATCTGAACAGACGGACCTTGCGGGGTTTAAATCATACTCCTTTGTCCAATAACATTTCTACACTGCTGTCAACCATACCTATCCAATGAAGCCTTCATAAAAGGCCCAAGAGGGTTCAGAGAGCTTATGGATAGGTGAACATGTGGAGTTATTGGAAGGTGGTGAGTCCAGAGAGGGCATGGAAGTGCCATGCCCCTTCCCCCATGCCTCACCCTATGCATGATTTCATTTGTATCCTTTGTAATATCCTTTATAATAAACCAGTAAATGTATTTCTCTGAGTGCTGTGAGCTGCTCTAGCAAGTTCTGTGAGTTCTCCAAGGAGGAGATCACAGGAATCCTGATTTACAGCCTGTCAGTCAGAAGCACAGGCAAAATAACCTTGAGGTTGCAGTTGGCACCAGAAGTATGGGAGCAGTCTTAGAGATTGGGCCTTTAACCCATGGAATTTGACGCTATATCCAGGTCGAGATGAATAAAAGGACACCCAGGTGGTGTCAGCTACAGAATTGCTTGCTTGGTGTGTGGGGTCATTTAGTCACAGAGGTCTTCTGTGTTGATCGTCATAGTGTGAGAGTAGAGGTAAAATTTCCCTCTCTTACTCAGAGCACGGTATCTAACTGAATAGTTAAGATTCTGTAATGTTCTCTAGATGATGTTCTAAACTACAGATGTCAATTAATTCAGGCAAAAAGATTTCACACCCAAACGAAAGCAACTTAGTGGAGGATCTAAAGTGAGTATAAGGTGACCCATGAAATGCTGGGATACAAGTCAGAAGATTTGTGTTTCAGTGCTAAAAAAAATAAATAAATAAAAATAAAAATAAAAAAAATAAAAAAGAGTTAATCTTGAGCATTCCTTGAGATATACTAAAATTTATTTCTTGTTATAAGAAAACTTGTCACCAGTTAACTAATTTAGAAATAAGAAGTGATGGGGAAGCACGTAGATCTTTAAGAATCTCTAATGAAATTTATCTATAATATTTTGTTGGTCTACAAGCATTTTATTTATCAGATATTCAAATACTTTTTTGGTGTTTTTAATTTTCAAGCACTTCTTTCTCCTTTTATAGATGTAAGTTCCTTTGTACTCACTAAGATCAATGTAGTTTTGTTTTGGGGTTTTGTTTGTTTGGCCTTTTTTGGTGTTTTTGGTGTGGCCATTATTTTATTCGCAGCTATGCACATTTTTTTAAATTCCAAGAATGCTTATTTTCACAACTGTACAAAGAGTGGGAGACTGTCTTATGCTTAAGGTTATAAACCAAAAGAAATGTAATTCATAGAGAAAAAAAAATGGTCTCCTGAAACAAATAAAAATGATTTGACAATTGTTAAATTCCAGCCCCCAAAAATAGTAAATAAAAAAAACTGTAGAATGCTGTCAAAAGGAAATTAAAGAGATAAATTCCTGTTACCAATCAAAGGTAGTTGCTAATCAGTTTGAAATCATTCAGATATCTGCTGAGGCCTTAGGTGACTCCAGACAGCACAACATTAAGGGAACATGTGGTAATATTCATGCATAGAACTGGTGTGTTTTTATGAATGGCTTCAACAAACTCTTTTGTGCATGGCCTATTGTTGGCATATTATATTTCAATACAGACTTTAACATTTTTCTTTTTATTTCCTCAGTTAAAATGTCATTTGTTCACCAGAAGTTGCTAAACTTCACTTGTCGTGGACCACAAATGACATGCCAGACCGGAGCTTTAGCCAGTGACTCTTTCTTTCAAGAGGAAGTGTTTAATAAAACTTTGAGGATACCTAAGGTTTTAAGACTATCACTATCACTCTTTCATAAATTATAGTATCCAAAAGTATGACATTTTTTATGAAATCAAACAGTGAGCAATTAGTTTCCTTCCCCATCCCCACCCAGTAAGAGATGGACAACAGTATAATTAACATGAAAACCAGCCATTGATTAAGAAACACTGATGATAACGTAGCGTTTTCCCTTGGCAAAGGCACTATTGATTTCCTTAATGGTACCAAGGATTGGGTAAAATAAATATCTGGGTCAAAGTCAATCAATAGGTCATGATTTGTTCACATGCAATCCAGAGCAAGATTCAATTCAATTTACCATTAATTAAGAAACAAGGGTGTAATACTGTTACATATACTAAAGATGAGTAAACTCATGTTTCATTTTTTCTTAATAATTGTTCTACAATGGGTAAATCTACTTTATATTTTCATAAAAGATTAATAAAAGAAACTTAGGAAATCGTGTCTTCAAATACAGTTATTTCAATGCCTTTAAGGCGTTTTGTTTTCTGAGTGCACATGTTCAATAACTTTGATTTTCTCCTTGTTCAAGTTTACTATTAAGGAGGGTTATTCGCTCTTCTCTATGCATTCTTCATCCATTTTTTAGGTCAGGATTTTATATTTAGCCAGTGAATATCCATTTAAAAATTTTAACTTAATACCCACTATTATATCCTGGGATTTGGAGAGATGTAGATAGAGCAGGATTTAGTACTGCTAAATCTACTCACTGAAGTTGGACAAGCACTGGGGTAGTTGATAACCTACAGAGATCACTGACTAGGAGATCAATTTGGCAAGATGTGGGAATGTCCAGGGTTTTCAGACATTTTTGGTTACAATCCAATTGGCAGCAAGGGAATTACATGAAGTAGTATATTGTAACAACAGGATCCAGTTCAATCACAGAGAATTTTGTGGAAAGGGAGCTACGCTTACACTGAAGATGAGCTTAGTAGATGGTTATTTCTGGAACGTCTTTACCTGGATGTACCGGCCCCAGTAAGGGCAATTGATTCTATAATTGATTCTGTAAGAACGTCTTTACCTGGATGTACCGGCCCCAGTAAGGGCAATTGATTCTATAATTGATTCTGTAAGGGAGAATCACGTGATCCACATGGGAAGAGAAAAATGGGTGTGAAGGCTAGGAACCACTTTGAGTTTGGCTGCTATTGAGAAACATCAAGAATTTCTTCAATGCAGTTATTTGTATATCATAGACAGCTTCCATGTTATTATATACAAAGAATAAATAATAATGTTTTTCTATTTCGCAACTCATCATCCAGTGTTATTTAAGAAGAACCAAAGCCTCCTTTCTTGTTTCTTTTTGAACAGTTTTCATCTCAATGCCAACATATTCTGTGTGGTATTTTTGCATATGCTCACTTCTTTTCATGTATCCCCGTCATAAATGAATTTTCTGGCCCTATTTTTACTATAAAGGCAGACTCAGCTTTCTCAATACACAGTGAGAGTAAAGTACTCTATTCTATGCAGCTGACCCTTATTCCAAATATTTCATAATCACTGTATAACAGTTACTTCAATTAATTCTCACATCATTCTGATGGCTATTATAATAAAGTATGTGTGCAAGTTATTTAAATATTAATAAAGAAAACCACAGTATCAAAAGAGAAGTTTCCAATTAATTTATTTTAAAGAATGTCAGCTTTTCTGGCTTTTTTGCTTTTATCACATTACATGGGAAGAATAATAGGAAAAGGCAGTTTCTCAAAATGAAGTAGTCAAACTGGCACAATAACATTCAAAATTATCTAGAGTAATAGTGAGAGCAAATAGCTTCTACTGGTTGTAATTTACAAATTCCAATGCTTTAATGTTAACAGCCATAAACTGTATATGGGATGAAGCCTTGTGAGGCCTTGAGGTTTGGAAAACATATCATTCTTGCATTAATGTTCCCACCGACACTCTTAATGCTAAATTTAACTTCTTAATGTATTAATGTATTTTCCTTTTATACAATTTCCTATTTAAAAATTTGTGGGGTTTATTCTCTGTGTGTGTGTGTTTAAAGCTAATATAATTTGGATAAATCACCCCAAAATAAAATTTACCTGCCTAGTCTTCAGAATGCATAATGTCAGGGATTTATTGATGTAGCTGCAGCCAAGGGGCCAAGATAGAAGGGTTTGTGAGGAAAGGCATGAAAACTAGTGTTGGTGAATTTTAGCTGACCATATTCTTTACTGAAGACTGTTCTCCAGGTTGCTTTCTAAGGCAAGGGCTGACTATCCACGTACTCCTTACTTTCACAGCTGCTCTGGTACTCTCTGTCTCTTGTCATTTTCCTTCTTGTAAGTCTGATTACACAGTGATAATGTTTAATGTAATAATATCATTACTTAATGATAATGGTCTGCTACCCATACCTTTCTTTCTCTTTCTACGAAAGTACACCAAAGATGATTTTTTTTTACTTCTAATAAATTTTGGGAAACAAAGAATAAAAATAGTTTAGATTGGAAGTTTTACATGTTTCATAAACTTTAAAATTTCTATGGATTATGATATTGTTTTTTCTGATTTGATATTCATTAGAGTTGGGGTTTTTGCCTTCTACTTATACTCTTTTCAGGGAATAGTTTAGTAACTGCCCACATTCTTTCTGATTTTGCCTTAATTGGAGGCAATATCTTTGCTAGACAAAAAAATCTTTCCTCTGTCGGCCACACCTCAAACAAGGTGATAATACAATCAAGCTTTAAGAGCCAAATAAATTGGTGCTATTTTTACTTAAGTGAATGGTTTTCATTTCTGAGGCCTTGTGAAGTGATGAGTCTGCTTAATTCATTGAAATATTCCTGTGGGAAATTGGTAGTATAATGACTGTGGTGAATCACTCTTCTCTGTATCCATGCACCTTGGCATTGTGACCCTGCTGCCCCTCTAATCAAGAGGTAAGATTTACTTCTACACTTGTTGTAACTGGGGAGGCCTTATGACTTGCTTTGACTAATAGAATGTGGTAGAAGTGACATAGTTTAAATACTTAGAACTTAAGAGGTCTTGTAGCACCTATTCTTAACTTACTGGAGCCTAGAAACCACCATTCTGTGAGAAACCCAGCCAAGTCTATTGGAGGATGAGAAGCCAAATAGAAGAGAACTAGTTGATAGTGAGCACCAACTGCCAGACATGTTTAAGTCGAGCCGTTAGATGACTGCAGGTACATGAGTGATCCCAAGTAAGACTGAAAGAACTGCTCAAATTGACAACTTATAGGACTGTGAGAATTAATATATCATTATTTTAAACTACTGAGTTTTGGAGTATTTTTTACATAGCAGTAGATAACCAAAACAACGCCAAAGTAGAGAACTGTCAAGAGGAATGGCTTTCACCTGCAGAAAGCCCAAGACTGAGATGTAATAAAATTACTACTCCATAATTGTAAAATTTATTTGTCTCATGTTTCCTTAAAAATTTATATAAAAGTCAGGAAACAACAGATGCTGGAGAAGATGTGGAGAAATAGGAATGCTTTTAAACTGTTGGTGGGAGCATAAATTAGTTCAACCATTATGGAAGACAGTGTGGCAATTCCTCAAGGATCTAGAACCAGAAATACCATTTGACCCAGCAATCCCATTACCGGGTATATACCCGAAGGATTATAAATCATTCTACTGTAAAGACACATGCACCTGTATATTTATTGCAGCAGTGTTCACAATAGCAAAGACTTGGAACCAACCCAAAAGCCCATCAATGATACTGGATAAAGAAAATCCAGCACATATACACCACGGAATACTATGCATCCATGAAAAAGGAAGAGTTCATGTCCTTTGCAGGGACATGGATGAAGCTGGAAACCATCATTCTCAGCAAGCTAACACAGGAACAGAAAACCAAACATGAGAACACATGGACACAGGGAGTAAAACATCACACACCAGGGCCTGTTAGGGGGTGGGGGCCAGGGGAGGGATAGCAGTAGGAGAAATACCTAATGTAGGTGACGGGTTGATGGGTACAGCAAACCACCATGGCACATGTATACCTATGTAACAAACCTGCACATTCTGCACATGTATCCCAGAAATTAAAGTATAATTTAAAAATTAAAAAATTAAAAAACAAAAATATTATGTGTGTGTGTGTGTTTGTGTATATATATTGTGTATATATAT
>NW_016814646.1:55884-62239 GCF_001698545.2 Rhinopithecus bieti | reverse complement strand
TTTGTTTTTTGAGATGGAGTCTTGCTCTGTCACCCAGGCTAGGGTGCAGTGGCGTGATCTCTGCTCACTGAAAGCTCCTCCTCCTGGCTTCACATCATTCTGCCTCAGCCTCTGGAGTAGCTGGGACTACAGGCACCCGCCACCATGCTTGGCTAATTTTTTGTATTTTTTAGGAGAGACAGGGTTTCACCATGCTAGGCAGGATGGTCTCGATCTCCTGATCTCGTGATCTGCCCAACTTGGCCTCCCAAAGTTCTAGGATTACAGGCATGAGCCACCACTCCCAGCCATAAAAAGTTGTATAATTTTTATATGCATATGTTATTCCATCAGGTATTTACTTTTATAATCCAAAAATATTTGCAATTTTGTATTCTGCTGAATGCTATATCTATGTTTGTTTTGATCAGAAATACATTTTCTTACCATTAAGTGTTCGAGCAAGATGTGTTTTATTTATCCTGTGGAAGCACAACCTCTGGTATATCACTCTGTACCCCAACTTGAATAGTAGTTTTTCTAACACGTAGTTATTGAAATGCAAAGTGTTGAAAAATAAGGCAGTTTTAACTGTCCATCCCTTGTAGTTTTGCCTGAATGCTGTTTCTTTCATCATTTGTGATGAGCTCTTCTGCAGTTTCTCCTCTGTATCCTTGAAGAAGAATAAAAGTCATAGTTATCTGATTATAAGCAGTATTCATAAGAGACCCAAGTGAGAGCCTCTAGACTTGGTTTAGGTCAGTTCTCTACAGACCTAAGGTTTTGTTTTTTATTGAGAAAAATGTGATCTGTTCATTTTTTTTTGTAGCTAGAAAAAAATTAGTGGTTGCCTGGCAACCAGTTGCCCATCAGCTTCCTAAAGCAGGAGAAGTTGCTAGGTAAATCATTTTACTTTTTTTTTCCAGAAAAGACTGTACTTAACAGATTCTAGTGTCTGAAAAATTATCCTGGAAGCATCAGAAAGACAAAGAAAATAAGGAAATGACCTGATGTAACATTAAGTCAGTTTTGCTGTAGTTCTGCTATTAAAATATGGGAATACTTCCATGTATTTCCATACATAGATATTGGAAAATAGTCACTTCTTTGATCCAGATGGGTGTTTTCTGTCCCCAGCTATCTTATTTTCTCCCCTTGCCTCACCCATACCCTCTACATACAAAGGGCTAAAATCTGGAATTGCAGGTCTCTCCTCTAAGACTCTGCTTCAGCAATTCTGATTGTTAAACATTTTTAGTCTGACCCCTGGAAATGACTATGACTTATAGCTCGATTTAGTTTTCAACAAAGTAGTTAGGAGAATGGATAAAACAAAGTATAAAATAATAAAAACGGCATGAGAGTATAAATAAAAGGGCTTGTTGTGTTATAACCTTATGACTCACTAGCTCAGTGACATTGATCTTGTCTATCATGTCCACATCTGGATCATGAAGGAATTGAATTGTATAATCTGTAGAGCCATGGTCAGTGCTAAGTTTTAAAATAATTTTAGGTAATGATTTCCATCTTTCAAGTTAAATTACATCTTAACTTAGAAAACATATACTATTTAGATAACATATAACTTAAAATGCAATGCCCATAGGTGATAGAAAAGACAGCAAAATAAGCAGTTTATAGCTAGCAAAGGCTAACTATGAACCTTTGAGAGAAAATGGAAAAACTGGGCAGTAAGACAGAAATGGGAGTGTTAACTTGTTGTAGATTGTTCAAATATTTCAGGCATGCAACTCTCAGGTGATTTTATAATTGGATTTATTAAGAACTTATAAAATTATAAACTTTATCAATAAGAGTTTAATCTGGGACTAGCATAGTAAATGGCTCTCTTCCGGAAGAGTAGCATATTGTATTCAATGGTTTTCACATCCTGATGCGCTTTAGAAACAAAAGAGTGTATCTTGCTCACTATAAATGTTTCTGTTAGAGAATATATCTTAATTTACATGAAGTAATAATGCTTAAATAAAGTTATATTTAAAAGACAGGCTGGACATTAGCAAAATGATAAACTAGGAAGCTCCATGTTTCCCCCATGGAAGCGTCAAGATATACCCAGAAATTGGTTGATTCAATCTTAGAGGAACTTGAGAAAATAGTCAAAAGTTCATAGCAACCAAATATATGTCCAGTGAAGAAAAAGCCACCTTCAAAGTAGAATGAGATTTTGTGGAATTTTTATTTTCACTTGCTCTACGTTCTCCTCAATCCAGTGTGGTCTTGGTCTGAAGGAGGCGGCAGCCCAGCTCCCAGATTTCTGCCTAGAACTGGAGGGAGCAAGAAGATCTTATCTACAACCTTTTCATCTGCCTGGGGACTACCTGAAAGACTGGTGACTGTCTTCTTAACTCAGATCTCAATGGGGAAAAGCAGCAGCAATACTTGTTAAACTGCAGAAATACTACAGACTCACCAATGCCTGGGGTAAAATATTGTAGGTGGAGATCATCCAGAACCCTGAGAAGAATCTAGGATGATGCTCTTTGTGAAATTAAGCAAATTAGTCAAAAGCAGCCATAGTGTGAGAAATTGAGAAACTATATGTGACCCAAGATAAGAATGCAGGGTCAGAAAAGACCTGAGAAAAATTTAATCTTTCACCTGGGACTGATACCTAAGCTCAGAGCAAGATAGCTAATAAATGAAGGACTTCCCTGGTATAGAGCCAGTCTGCCAAATCAGAGAAAGGTGGCTGTTCTTTCAAATGCCCTATTTATAAAAACCATAAGGCATAAGAAAAAACAGAAAAACAGCCCACTCCAAGGAGCAAAATAAATAGGCAGAAACTGTCCCTAAGGAAGATATTGGACTTACTAGACAAAGACTTTAAAACATGTATCTTAAATTGCTCAAAGATGTAAAGGAAAACATGGAGAAAAAAAAGAAAATTCTGAAGCTGAAAAATAGAGCTCTATTAAAAATTCACTAGAGGAATTCAACAGCAGATTTGAGTAGGGAAAAAAGAATCAGTGAACTTGAAAACAGCAATTGAAATCATCAAGTCTGAAGAAAGAAATTTTTTAAAATGAAAAACAGTGAATGGGGAGTTTGGACACCATCAAAACTGACTAATGTATCCATTGTAGGAGTCACAGAATTAGAATAGAGAAAGGAAAGAGATATTATTTGAAAAGATAATGGATGAAAACTTCCCAAATATTATAAAAACATGGATGTACAAATTTAAGAAACTCAAAGCACTCCAAATAAGATAAATCCCAAAGGACCCAAACTGAAACATCTTATAATCAAACTATCAAACGTCAAATATTTCAATTCTTTTATGATGAATCACTTTTATTGATTTGCATACTTGCATCCCAGGAATAAAGCCTACTTGGTTGTGATGAATTTACTCTCTGATGTGCTGCTGGTTTTGATTTGCTAGTATTTTGTTGAGAATTTTTGCATGTATGTTCATCAGGTAGATGGGTCTGTAGTTTTCTGTTTTCATTGTGTCTTTGCCAGATTTTAGTATCCGAGTGATGCTGGCTTCATGGAATGAGATAGGGAGGAGTCCTTCCTCCTTGATTTTTTGGAATAGTTTCAGTAGGAGGGGTACCAGCTCTTCTTTGTATATCAGGTAGAATCTGGCTGTGAATTCATCTAGTCCAGGGCTTTTATTTGTTGCCTGGTTATTTTTATTACTGACTCAATCTCAGAACTCATTATTGGTCTGCTTGGGGTCTCAGTTTCTTCCTGATTCAATCTTGGAAGCTATAAAGTCATTTGGTCATCTCAATAGATGCAGAAAAAGCTTTTCATAAAATCCAGTATCCTTTCATGGTAAAAATCCTCAACAAACTAGGCACTGAAGGAACATATCTCAAAATAATAACAGTCATCTATAACAAACACATAGGCAGAATTATACTGAATAGGCAAAAGCTGGAAGCATTCACTTTGAGAATTAAAACAAGACAAAGTTGCCCACTTTCACCACTACTTTTCAAAACAGTACTGGAAGCCCTAGCCAAAGCAATCAGGCATTCAAATAGGAAAAGATATAAGAGGCATTCAAATAGGAAAAGAAGAAGTAAAACTGTCTTCATTGATGATATGATTCTGTACTTAGAAAACCTTAAAACCTCCATTAAAAAGATTCCTAGAATTGATAAATGACTTGAGGAAAGTTTCAGGACACAAAAGTAATGTACAAAAATAGTAGCATTTCTATACACCGATAGCATTCAATCCAAGAGCCAAATGAAGAGTGCAGTCCCATTTACAATAGCCACAAAAACAAAATACCTAGAAATACGTTTAACCAAGGAAGTGCAAGATCTCTACAAAGAGAACTACAAAACACTGCTGTCAGAAATTATAGATGACACAAACAAATGGAATTCCATGCTTATGAAACAGAGGAATCAGTATCGATAAAATGGCCATACTGCCTAAAACCATCTACAGATTCAATGCTATTTCTATTAAACCACCAAAATCATTTTTCACGGAATTAGAAAAATCTATTCTAAAATTTATATGGAACAAAATCAGAGCCTGAATAGCAAAAGCAATCCTAAACATAAAGATCAAAGCTGGAAGCATTATATTGCCCAACTTTACACTATACTACAAGGCCACAGTAACCAAAGCAGCATGGTACTGGTACAAAAACAGACACATGGAACAATGGAACAGAAAGGAGAACCCAGTAATTAAATTACATGCCTACAACCAACTGATCTTTGACAAACTCAACCAAAAAAGCAATGAAGAGAGACTCTCTTATTTAATAAATGGTGCTGGGATAACCAGCTAGCCATATGCAGAAGGATAAAACTGGACCTTTCACCATATGCAAAAGTTAACTCAGAATGGATTTAAGGTTTAAATGTAAGACTTCAAAATATAAGAATTCTGGAATAAAACCTAGGAAACATCATTCTGGACATCAGCCTTGAAACAAATTTATTATGAATTCTTCCAAAGCAATTGCAACAAAAACAAAAATTGACAAGTGAGACCAAATTAAGCTGAGGAGCTTCTGCACAGCAAAAGAAGCTGTCGACAGAGTAAACAGATAGCCTACAGAATTGGAGAAAATATTCACAAGCTATGCATTTGACACAGGTGTACTATCCAGAATCTATAAGTAACTTACATAATTCAACAGCAAAAATAACTCCATTAAAAATGGACGAATGACATGCATACTTCTCAAAGGAAGAAATAGAATTAGCCAAAAAAAAGAGAGAAAATGTTCATTATCACTAATAAAAAATGCAAATCGAAACCACAATGAGACACTATCTCACACCAGTCAGAATATTATTAAAATGTTAATAGAAAGATATTGGTGAGGCTGCAGAGAAAAAGGAATATTTATACACTGCTGGTGGGAATGTAAATTAGTTCAGCCACTGTGGAAGGTAGTTTGGAGATTTCTCAAATAACTAACAATAGACCTACCATTTCACCCGGCAATCCCATTACTGGGTATATACCCAAAGGAAAATAAATCATTCTACCAAAGAGAAACATACACTCATATGTTCAGTGCAGCACTATTCATAACAGCAAAGACACAGAATCAACCTAGGTGCCTATCAATGGTGAATTGGATAAAGAAAATGTAGTACATATACACCATGTAATACTATGAGCCATGAAAAAGAATAAAATAATGTCCTTTGCAGCAAAATGGGTTCAGCCAGGGACCACTATCCTAAGTTAATTAACGCAGAAGTAGAAAACTAAATACTCTATATACTTACTTATAATGGGGACCTAAGCAATGGTTACACATGGACATAAAGATGGGGAAAATAGATGCTGGGGACCACTAGGAAGGCAGGAAGGGAAGGCGAAAAGAGCTGAAAAACTACATATTGTGTACTACGCTCACTACCTGGATGATGGGATTAGTCATACCCCAAAGCTCCATATCACACAATATTCCCATGTAAGAAATATGTTCATATATGCCTTGAATTTAAAATAATAGTGGCAATTTTTAAAATGTCAAAGATTAAGAGAAAATTTTGAAAGTAGCAAGAGAGAAGTGACATCAATTATAAGGAATCCTCCATAAATTACAGTTTGAGCCTCCAAAATTCTTAGTTCAAAGTCTGAAATGCTCCCAAATCAGAAACTTTTTGATTGTCATTTTGCTCAAAGGAAATGCTAATTGAAGCAATTTGGATTTGGGATTTTAAAATTTTAGATACTGAAGTGTCATGCAAATATTCCAAAATAAAAAATCAAAAATCTGAAACACTTCTCGTTTTAAACATTTTGGATAAGGAATATGCAACCTGCATCCATGAATTTCTCAGCAGAAACATTGCAAACCAGTAGGGTGCATTGTATATTTAAAATGCTAAAAGAAAAACTACCTATCAACTGA
>NW_016814646.1:49898-54226 GCF_001698545.2 Rhinopithecus bieti | reverse complement strand
ATTCTAGTTTGTTTTCAAAAGTAAGAAAATTATTTTAAAATTGACTTTAGTGAAGACAACTGTAATTCACTATTTGATTTTAGGGAATTAATCTCCTTTTAATTCTGGCAGAAGATCTTAGATATTCACCCAAATACATGTTCTCTTCTTCCTGAGTTCACAGCTAGAGGATACTTTCCAGCCTCTTTGTGATTATGAGTTATCATATAACTGAGTTCTGGCCACTGGATTGTGAAAAGTAATATGTATTCACCTGGCCTTTAAAATCATTCCACCAATACCCTCCATCTCTTTTCCATTCTGTTGTCAAAAATAAAGATGACATCCAATGTGACCTTGGAAGCTGCCAAGATGGCAGAGATGTGTCACAATAAGTTCTTAAAACACTGAAGAATAAGAATGTCCTATTTTCTTGTTCACTCACCTAATATTGTTCATGATCAAGAAATACACTTCTATTGTTTTAGAGTCAGTATAAATGTGTGGTCTTTTCTGAATAGGAGTTAGCCTACTCTAATTTATAAAGTTATTATAATACCAGTAATAATTACTAGCTTGCTACCCATTATTAGGTTATATTCTGTCTTCTACTTATAATCAGTTAGAACGAGAAGGGTTAGGACATCAGCAAGATGGTGGAATAGGCACTTCCAGCATTCATCCCTCTTTGGAAACATCAGTTTGAATAACTGTCTATGCCTGAAAATACCTTCACAAAAGCTAAGAAATTTAAGTGAGAGATTAAAGTACCTGAGTGGAGCACAGAAATAAGAAAAGACACTTTACAGACCATGGAAGGAATGATTTCACCTTAGCCACGTTACCCCTTCCCCACACCTGTGCAGCACAGCAGGGAGAGAGAACCCCTTTGTATGGGATAAGGAGAGTGAAACGAATACCCAGCTTTGCCATTGACCCAAGCACCAGGTCAGTCTTAGTGATCCCTCACACCAGATCAGCCTCCATGGCCCCAAGCTCCACATTAGCACCTGTGTACTCAGGTTCTGACCTTGCCTCAGACCCAGGCTAGACTTGCCTCAGTGCCGGGCTGACTCCCATAGACTTAAGCTATAGGTAACAACAAAGTTGAAAAACACTGTAGACCAGATGAATCTAAAAGACATACACAGAACATTCCATCCAACAGCAGAATACACATTCTTCTCAAGCAGCATGGAACATTCTTCAGGATCAATCACATGTTACATCACAAAACAAGTCTTAATACTTTAAAGAAGATCAAAAATCATATAAAGCATCTGTTTCAGCCACAATGGGATGAAACTAAAAATCAGCAACAGCAAGCAACCACAACCAAACTGAAAAACAAACAGTAACCCAAAACACCCCACAGACACACTGAAAATAAGCAACACAATCTGAAAAAGCACTGAGTTACAAAGGAGATCAAAATGGAATTTGAAAAGTATCTAGAGACAAATGAAAATGAAAACACAACATACCAAAAGTTAGGAGATGCAGCAAAAGCAGCATAAAGCAGGACATTTATAGTGATAAATCCCTACATTACAAAAGAAGATCTCAAACAACTTAATGTTATGCCTCAAGGAACTAGAAAAAGAACTAAAGCCCAAAGCTAGCAGAAGGAAGGACATAAGAAATGTCAGAACAGGAATAAATGAAAAAGACACTAACAAAGCAATAGAAAAAATCAACAAAATTATGAGTCAGTGCTTGAAAAGATAAAATGAACAAACCTGTAACTACACTAAGTAAAAAAAGATAAAATTCTCAAGTAAATAAAATCAGAAATAAAAGAGGAGACCTTACAACAGATGCCTCAGAAATAAAAAAGGATCATAAGGGACTATTAATCTCTTTAATAGTGTTGGGAAAACTGGGTATTTGCCTGCAAAAATTTAAAATTGGAACCTTATACACAAAAACAAACTTAAATGGATTAAAGACTTGAATATAAGACATGAAACTGTAAAACTTCTAGAAGAAAAAATAGAGAACGTCTCCTTGATATTGGCCTTGGCAATAATTTTTTGAATATTGCACCTAAAGGCCAGGCAACAAAAGTAAAAACAAACAAGTGAGACTACACCAAAGTAAAAAGCTTTAGCACAGCAAAGGAAACAATGAACAAAATGAAAAGACAGCCTCTAGATTAACAGAAAATATTTGCCAACCATATATCTATATTATAAATATTCAAATATATAAGGAACTCATAACTCAATAACACAAAACAAATAACCTAATTAAAAATATAAAGACACATGCACATGCATGCTTATTGCAGCACTGTTTACAATAGCAAAGACTTGGAACCAGCCCGAATGCCCATCACTAATAGACTGGATAAAGAAAATGTGGCACATATACACCATGGAATAGTATGCAGCCATGAAAAGGATGAGATCATGTCCTTTGCAGGGACATGGGTGAAGCTGGAAACCATCATTCTCAGCAAACTAACACAGAAAGAGAAAACCAAACACCGCATGTTGTCACTCATAAGTGGGAGTTGAACAATGAGAACACATGGACCCAGGGAGGGGAACGTCACACACAGGGGCCTGTCGGGGGTGGGGGGCTAGGGGAGGGATAGCGGTAGGAGAAATACCGAATGTAGATGATGGGTTGATGGGTGCAGCAAACCACCATGGCACATGTATACCTATGTAACAAACCTGCATATTCTGCGCATGTATCCCAGAACTTAAAGTATAATTTAAAAAATAGGCAAAACACCTGAATAAACTTTTTTTTCCAAGGAAGACACATAAGTGATCAACAGGTAATAGAAAAAGGTTTTCAACAGTCATTAGGGAGATGCAAATCAAAACCACAATAAGATATCATATTATACCTGTTAAGATGGCTGTTATCAAAAAGAGATAAGAAGTGTTGATGAGAGTGTGAGAAAAGGGAACCTTTGCTCTCTGTTGGTGGGAATGTGAATTGGTACAACCAGAAAATGTCATGGATATTTCTTTAAAAACTAAGAATAGAACTACTATATGACCCAGCAAATCTTCTGCCGGGTATACACCCAAAGGGAATGATATCAGAACCTTGTAGAGATATCTACACTCCCACATTCACTGCAGCATTATTTACAGTAACGAAGATGTGGAAACAACCTAAGAATCTATGATGGATTAATGAGCAAAGAATTGTGATCTCTCTCTCTCTCTCTCTCTCTCTGTGTGTGTGTTACAGATACACACACACAGAGAGAAATATTTTGGCTTAAAAAAGGAGGTATTGTTATTTATAGCAACGTAGATAAACCTGGAAGACATTATGCTAAGTGAAATAAGGCAGAAACAGAAATATGCCATGTGATCTCACTTATATGTAGACTATATATTTCAAACCTGTAGAAACAGAGAGTAGATCAGTGGTTACCAGAAATGGGTAGGGGAGGAAATGGGAAGTGGGTAAAAGAGTACTGTAGTTATGTAGGAAATGTTAAGTCCAGAGATCTAACATATAGTCTGAGGACTATAATAATATGATATTATACAGTTGACCCTTGGACAACCCAGGTTTGAACTGTGCAGGTCCACTTATACATAGACTTTTTTCAAGCAAACACATATTGAAAATTCAATTATTTGTGGGATGTGAAACATGCATACACTAAGGGGAAACTGTATAACGAAAATTTGCTAAGAGAGTAGATTTTATGTGCTTATATCACACAAAAAGAATGGGTAACTGTGGAAGGTAATTGATGGTTTAGCTTGCTTAACTATAGTAATCATTTAACTATGTAATATATGTACCAAAATAGCATGTTGTACACCATATATATATTTTAATGTTAGAAAACAAACTAGCCACAATGAGTTATCACCTCATACCTGTTAGGCTGGTTACTATCAGAGACAAAAGTTAAGTGTTGGCAAGGATGTAGAGAAAAGGGAACCTTTGTATACTGTTGATGGGAATGTAAATTGGCACAGCTATTATAGAAAACAGTATAGAAATTCATGAAAAATTAGAACTAGAGCTACCATATGATCTAGCAATTCCACTTTTGAGTATTCAGTAACATGTCACATAACAATGGGATTATGTTCTGAGAAATGTGTCATTAGGTGATTTTGTCATCATGTGAACATCATAAAGTGAACTCACACAAATCTAGGTGGTATAGCTTACTACACATCTAGGCTATATGGTATAGCCTACTGCTTCTAGGCTGCAAACCCACAAAGCATGTACTTAATACTATAGGCAATAGTAACACATTGGTTAGCATTTGTGTATCTAAGCACACCTAAACATAGATACAATAAAAATATGGTATAAAAGATTTTTTTTTTTTTTTTTTTTTTTTTTTTTTTTTT
>NW_016814646.1:0-49621 GCF_001698545.2 Rhinopithecus bieti | reverse complement strand
CCACCGTGCCTGGCCAAAAGAGTTTTAAAATGGGGGCTGGGGACAGTGGCTCATACTTGTAGTACCAGTGCTTTGGGAGTCCAAGCTGGGAGAATCCTGAGGCAAGGAGTTCGAGACAACCTGGGCAATGGCAAGGTCCCAGCTCTATAAAACAAAACAAAAAACAAACAGAAAACCAAAACATAGCCAGGTGTGGTGGCACAGACCTGTAAGTCCCAGCTACTTGGGAGGCTGAGGTAGGTGGGTCACTTGAACCCAGGAGTTTTAAGCTACAGTGAGCTATACTCATGCCACTGGCATTGCTCTCCGGCCTGGGTGACAACGACTCTGTCTCTAAAATACATGAGAATACCTGAACTACAACTATATGCCTTAATATGGATGGCTGTCACAGACATAATGTTAAGTAAGAGAAGTGAGACACAAAACAGTAGATACAGGTATCATATGATTCCATATGTATGAAACACACAAAGACACAAACAAATTCATGTTGTCAGAAGTCAGGAAAAATGGCTTAGGGGTTAGGATAGTGACTGGGAGACTTCTGGATGCTGGTAACACTCTGTTGATCCTGGTTACACATGTGTTCATTTCGTGAAAATTCACAGAGCTGGCACTTAGGCACATTTTTCTGTGTGTATACTAAACTTCAATAAAAATTTTAAAAGTTTAAAAATAAAAAATGTACACTTGTATAGGGCACACCATGAATGGAGTTTTCAGGACTGGAAGTTGCTGAGGGTGAGTCAGTGAGTGATGGTTGAATGTGAGGGCCTAGGACATTACTATATACTACTATAGACTATATAAACACTGTACACTTAAGTTACACTAAATTTATAACAAAATATTCTCCTTCAATAATAAATCAACCTTAGCTTAATATAACTTTATCACTTTATAAACTTTTAAGTTCATTTAAAACTTCTTGATTTTTTTTTTTTTTTTTTTTGAGACAGAGTCTCGCTCTGTCACCCAGGCTGGAGTACAGTGGCTGGATCTCAGCTCACTGCAAGCTCCGCCTCCCGGGTTCACGCCATTCTCCTGCCTCAGCCTCCCGAGTAGCTGGGACTACAGGCGCCGCCACCTCGCCCGGCTAGTTTTTTGTATTTTTAGTAGAGACGGGGTTTCACCGTGTTAGCCAGGATGGTCTCGATCTCCTGACCTCGTGATCCGCCCGTCTCGGCCTCCCAAAGTGCTGGGATTACAGGCTTGAGCCACCGCGCCCGGCCTTTCTTGACTTTCATAATAACACTTAGTTTAAAACACAAACACATTATACTGTTGTACAAAAATATTCTTTATATCCTTATTCTATAAACATTTTTAATTTTTTGTTTACATTTTTTCTTTTTAAACTTTTGTTAAAAACTAGGAGACAAGTTCACACACTAGCCCAGGCCTACATGGTGTCAGGATCATCAATATCACTGCCTTCCATCTCCACATTTTCTCCCAGTGGAAGGTCTTCAGGGACAATAACTCACATGAGCTTTGTCTCCTATAAAACAATGCCTTCTTTTTCAATATGTCCTGAAGGACCTGCCTGAGGCTGCTGTACAGGTAACTAAAAAAAAAATAAGTGGGGGTATACTGTAAAATAGCAATAAAAAGTATAGTAAAGAAATAAACCAATAGTTTAGCCATTTGTTATCAAGACTTATGTACCATACATAATTGTATGTGCTATATTTTATATGACTGTCAGTGCAGTATGCTCTTTACACCAGTATCACCATAAACATGTGAGTAATGCATTGCACTGTAACATTACAATGGCTATGACATTAGGTGACAGGAATTTTTTACTCCATTATATTATAGGACCACTGTCATATATGTTGTGCATCATCGATTGAAACATCCTGTTGTGGTGCATGACTATATAACCAAAGGAAATGAAATCAGTATTTCCAACAGATATTTGCTCTCAAATGTTCAAGCAGCATTATTCACAATAGCCAAGACACAGAAACAACCCAAGGGTTGATCTATAGATGAATAGGTAGAGAAAGTGTGACACACACACACACAGTGGAATGCTATTTGGCCTTAAGAAAGGGGAAAATACAGTCGTTAATGATAACATGACTAAACACAGAGGATATTATGCTAATTGAAGTGTTCTAGACAGAGAAAGACAAATATTGCATCATCTTATTTATATATAGGATCTAAAAACTTTGAATTCACAGAAGCAGAGAGTAGAATGGTGTTTGCCAGGGACTAGGGTACAGAAAAAATTGGGAAATATGTCAATTTTACAATGAACACATATGTCAAAACATCACATTGTACACCTTAAATATTGCTATGGTCTGAATGTTTGTGTCCCTTCCAAAATTCATGTGTTGAAACCCAGTTACCAATGTAATATTATTCAGAGGTGTGTCTTTGGAAGCTGATTAGGAGTTAGTTTCCTTGTAAAAGATGTTTCAAAGGGCTGGTTTGCCCTCCCACTACATGAAGGCACATCTAGAAGGTGCTATGCATGAATCAGAAAGTGGGTCCTCGCCAGACACAGTCCTCTGGTGTCTTGATCTTGGGTTTCTTAGCCTCCAGAGCTGTGAAAATCGATTTCTGTTGTTTGTAGGCCACCCAGTCTATGGTACTTTGTTATAGCAGCCCAAACAAACATATAAAGTTTTTGTCAGTTATATCTTAATAAAGCTGGCAAATAAAAGAACATCTTTCATTGAAATCTAAACATTAAAAATTAAATCTTTGATTAAAAAAAGAATAACAAAGTTTGGATATGATTGTCAGTGGAGACAATAAAATCATGGTTTTTTTGTATGAAGGTGATATAAAGGAAGATGAAAATGATGAAGATAAACAAAAGACTAATATATAAAAGTCCATGAGAATGAATTTTTATTTATCTCAAATGTAACTACTAGTAGGTCAACTGTGTTTTATTTAACTATCTAGTTCTTAACACCATTCTTTGGATTCAGTGGTCTTTAATAAATGTTTGAATGACTGAATGTCAGAATAAATGAATGAACCAGTTAACTTTTCATGGGACCTTGAACCAAGGGTTTAATCTAGTGTTACCGTAGGTTCTTTGTTTTAAAAGTTACGGAAACACCTCAAAATGGTGGTGATTATAGTGAGAAAATATTATTCAAGTCCCTTTTTGAAAGCATTTTGTATACAGCTAAAAACCTTCTAAAGAAACACATTTAGAAATAGTCAATTGTATGTAATTATATTCATACTTTTAAATTATAATGCTGTGTCCATCTGTCATCCTAATTCTATATAAATATTTGATCTTGTCTTACGCTATCTTTTTTATAAGCTTGAATATTTCTTGTTGAAGAGATTAATGTGTTTTTCTTTACGATGACTTTAATATCTTTGTCTATCTAATTTGTAGTTGAATAGTTTAGGATTATGTGTATCAATATACTTTGCATAAAAATTACAAATCAAGGTTGGTAAACAGTGAAACATCTAGTTTTACACAATGTTTATGGATAATAAAGGGAAACTGATTTACTTGTGTATGTTAAGTTCACAAAGCATCTATCAAAATGTCATACTAGTTGTATTTCTGAATAGATATTTGGTTTTTTAGCGCTACTGAATTCTCTCATTGAAAGTTTTCACTGGATGCTGACAGATGCCTCATTTGCTGATCTATCACAAAGCAAAGAACGCTAGGATTATGAGATGATGAATTTCCTCCGTTGTTTCATTGCTTTTCACTGAAAATAAATATTAGAAGTAAAAACCTATTACTTTGTGAAATGTTAAGAGTTATATCCTTTTAAAGAAATTACTATTTAAGGCAATAATGTGTGTATATATGTGTGTGTGTGTTTATGTACATATATGTGTGTATATATATGTGTGTGTATATATATACATATATATGGTACAATGTGATGTTTCAACACATGTAAACTTTTGGAATAATTAAATCAAGTGAATTCGTATAACCGTCACCTCAAACATTTATCATTTTTTATGGAAAGAATATTTAAAATCTTCTCTTTTTGCTATTTTGAAGTATAGCAAAATATTATTATTAACTATAGTCATGTGCAAAACAACAGAACTTATTCCTCCTATCTGACTGAAACTTGGCTGTTGACCAACATCTCTCCTTTCTCTGTCCACCTCTCCACCCTCAGCCTCTGATAACCACCATCCTACTTTCTACTTCTGAGTTTGATGTTTTTAGATTCCACATTTAAGTGAGATCATGTGGTATTTTTCTGTTTGTGCCTCATTTATTTCATTTAATGTAATGTCCTCTAGGTTCATCCATGTAGCCACAAATGACAGAATTTCTTGTTTGATGGAGGATGAATAGTATTGCATTGTAAATGTACGCATTTTTAAAGTCCATTCATCCACCGATTAACACTTGGATTGTTTCTGTATCTTGGCTATTGTGAATAATGTTGCAATGAACATGGGAGTGCAGATATCTCTTTAACATACTGATTTTAGTTCCTTTCAGCGTATACCCAGTAGTGAGGTTGCTGGATCATATAATAGCTCTATTTTTAGTTTTTTGAGGCAACTCCATACTTTTTTCCAAAATGGCTATACTAATTCACAATACTACCAACAGTGTGTGTTCCCTTTTCTCTACATCCTTGCCAACACTTGTTATCATTCTTTTTGATAAGAGTGTAACGGGTGTAAGGTAGTATCTCACTGTGGTCGGTCTTTTTACTTTTGATACATTTGTTTCTTTATATTTACAGTGGTTTTGTATTTTTCATCACAGTAGTTTTCATCTCTAGAAGTTTGATTGAGTGGATTTTTATATCTTCCATGTCCCCAATTAATACAGTCAGTTCTTTCTCTAGTTTCTTGAACATATGGAATGCAGTTATAGCAACTGTTTTATTGTTCTCATCTACCGATCCTATCATGTTTGTAATTTTCAGGTCAATTTCAACTGACTTTTTGGAGAATTATGGATGAAATTTACTACTGTACATGCTTGTTAATTTTTTATTGGATACCATACATTGCAAATTTTACCTTTTTGGGTGCTGGATATATTTGTATTTATAAAAGTATCATTGAGGTTTATTGTGGGACACAGTTTTGGTTACTTGCAAACAGTTTGGTTCTTTTGAGTCTTACTCTTAAGCTTTCTTAGGTAGACTTAGAGCCATACTTATTCTAGGATTAATGTTCCCTAGCCTTAGGTAGATTCCTCATGTTCATGCTCCAGTCAGTACTTAGCTGATGATGTGAGGGGCACTCTCCTCAGACCTTGGTATCCCCTGTCTTTTGGCAGCTCTGTCCTCTCTTCTCCTCTCTGTGACCACTAACTGCCTTGGTCTGCCTGGATTCCTAGCATTATCTTACCTGTAAGTCTCCCTGGTATAAATTCTCCCTCCCTGAATCACAGCCTATGAAACTCTCTTTAGGCATTAACCTGGGGCAATTGTAGGGCTCACTTTGTTCCCTGTCTCTTAGGATTCACTGTTTTTCACATATGTATCGAGAACTACCATATCATATACTTTGTCTATTTAAAGCTTTTTCAGAAAGGATGGTAAATCCATTCTCTGTTAATCTATTTTTTTTCCTGGAAAAAGAAGTTTCTTCTGATATTAGCAAAAATAATAGAATCATGTAATTTTGAGTAAAACATGTTGAAGATGCCAAATATTTTAAAAGAGTTCAAATTTGGAGAGAGAAAACCCAAGTATTGGGGATCTGGGCTTTGTTGTCCCTGAAATCTTTGGCAAATGTGCTCATGGGACCATGAGAGCATAAAATGAGAGCATAAAATTTCTAATTCAACCTAATTAGAAACCGACCTTTCAAAGTGACCTTAATGAAACATAAATCTGTTCATGCTATTTCTCTGTTTAAACCTCTTAAATGACTCCTCATTATAAGTAAACGTAGACATGAAAGCGTGGAGAAAGGAGGAATGATTCTTATTTATAATACGTGACTGAGAACAGGCTGGTTATACGTGTGGTAGTCACTGTGGAAGGGCTTGGAGGATGATAGGAAATAAGCAGGAGATATTTGTAAGCGATATACCATAGGACTTGTCTAAAATTCCCAAATCACGAATACTTACAAAGTAATTAATTCAAAGATGGCTAGATGAAAACAAAATAGCTGCATTTGAGAGCTCAGCAGTCAGAAGATCTGCCACAGTTTCAAACAAATTAAATTTGTGATTTATACAAATTACAAATCAGTGTATGGTGGACCTTCAGGGTAACTCTCCAATAGCTCAGGGTAAGACAGTCAAATTTACAAATGTCTCTATTCTATTATTTATTTAACAGAAAGATGAGTGTTAAGATGAAGTTCTAGAAGGATGACTAGGCTAACTTCTGAACAACTCTTACCTGAGATCATTGGACCCTTCCAATCACTTGAACTTCATGAGACTGATTATGAACTTACTTTTAAGTTAGAAAAGTTTAAGCAGTAGACTATTTTTTTTAATTGATGCATTATATTTGTACATATTAATGGGGTACATGTGAGTATTTGCTACATGTGTAGAATGTGTAATGATCAAGTCAGGGTATTTAGGATATTCATCACATTGAGCACTGATCATTTCTTTGTGTTGGGAATATTTCAAATACTCTCCTCTAGTTATTTTGAAAGGTAAAATACAGTATTGTTAGCTATAGTCATTCCACTCCACTATCAAACATGAGAACTTATTTCTTCTATGTAATTGTATGTTTGTTCCCATTTACCTACCTCTTTATCATCCTTCTTCCCCCAACACTTTCCAGCCTCCAGTAATTGTCATTCTACTCTCTCTTAGCATGAAAACAAAACAAGTTTTGAGCTTCCACTTATGAGTAAGAACACAGAATTTGTGTCTTTCTTTGCCTTGCTTAATTCACTTACCACAACTTGAGTTCCATCCATGTTGCTACAAATTACAATATTTTATTCTTTTTTATTGCCTAATAGTATTCCATTGTGTATATATGCCACATTTTCTTTATCCATTCATCCACTGATGGACACTTAGGTTGATTCCATATCTTGGCTATTGTGAATAGCACTAATAAGCATGGATGTGAAGGACTCCCTTTCCTATACTGATTTCCTTTCCTTTGGATAAACAGCCAGTAGTGGGATTACTGGATATTATGGTAGTCCTATTTTTAGTTTTTTTGAGAAATGCCATGCTGTTTTTAATAATGGCTGGACTAATTTACATTCCCACCAACAGGGTTCTCTTTTTTGCACAGCTTTGCCAGCATGCTATTTTCTGTCTTTTTGATAATAGCCATTCTAACTGGGATAAGATTCTATCTCTTGTGGTTTTGACTGCTGGGGTGATCAGTGGGGCTGGGATCCCCAAATAGGGGGCAGGAGTTGGGGGACACAATTTGGGCTTTAGTGGGGGCCGGATACCATGCAGTAAGAGTCTGTATTCAGGACCCTACGATGTTGTGCAAGGGTGCAGGCTGTGGTGAGAGGGCTGAGGCAATTCCTAGGCTCCTGGGTGGGGGTGGCTAAAGGAGAGAACCTGTCCTCAGGGTACATGCAACTGTGTGCTTGCTCTGCTGCTAAGGACGGCATAGGGTTGCTGTCAGTGATAGCAGCCCGAGGCAGGTGGCTCTCAGACTTTACAAAAAGCATGCCTTATCTCCCATTGTCTCAGAGACAGCCTGGAAGGTGTGCAGCACTGCCTATTCTCTTGCATGTTGGACTGTGGGCTGGAGTGGAAATCCGACTGTACTGCTGGGTGCAACTGGCATCACTGAAGCCTTCCATGTGTATACAGGAGGACTTCAGTGGGGTCTCCAGGGACGTGGATATGAAGGGGCTGTGGACTCCAAGGCATTATGCAGTCTTGAAAGGGCCAGGCTTTCAAAATGGCATCATACTGCAGCTGCTTGGGTCTTTGGGGTGGGAAGTGGAACTCAATGTGAACTCTCTGTCAAGAATAATGCCTTCACTCGGATTCTAGGCAGCTGTCTATACTAGTCTCAGGGTGCATAATGATCGAGGGGCTCTCCTGTGGCTGGGATTGCAGGAATTCGTGATGGGAATGTGGACTGCTGGGGATCCCTCTTAACACTTTCTCCACATTGAGGGCCTCTCTGGGCTCTCAGACAATCCTAATAAGGTTGGGTGCCTCTCTTTCTTCTTTTTCAGTTCCCTAAGTGTTTCCTGTCACTTCTCTGCTGAATACCAGTGTTCTCTCCTAGAGGCTTTGTTCTAAGTGTGATAATTTACTCGCTCTTTGGTTCTTGTTTGTGTAGGAGATGAGTGCCCCGTGCCTTTAGTCAGCCATCTTGAAGCCTCCTCCCAAAGGACTATTAATGGTTATAGATTATATGCTTCTTGCAGAACATTGCACCAGGTGCTATAGAGCATTACAAAGAAGAGAGAACCATGGTCTTTTTTCAGCATTCTTTTCTATGGTCATGACTCATAGACAGAATTTAGTGAAAAGGTTAATTTTTCACGATATGCCTAACCTTTTTTATAAAAAATTTATTTGTAGCATATTCTTTGACTCGGGCCAATGTAAACAAATAATTTTATAGTGCTTTAGGCTATTAATATGAAAACATATTTGGCATTTAGAGTAATATTAGATTCTATGGTAAAGTTTGTCTCTATAAGGTGACAAATAGTGAATACTTGCGTGTTGAAAATAAATATGCCAAGTTGACATGACAGACATGCTCAGAATATGCATTTTAAAATGTGATGAGGCAACTGCAGGATCGGTTTGTTCATCTTATTGTTGAAAAGCAAATTGACATTTCATGGGTATGATTTGTAGGTAAAAGGGAATCTACCAATATTGGGAATTGGGAACGTCCCATATAAAAGTTTCTTTTTTTGAGACTAAAATTTGTTACTAAGTGCAAATGGTGATTTTCTCAGGGAAAATGTCAAACTTTAGTAACATGATTCTTCATCTAATAAACACGATGTCTATGCCTCTGAGATGTTAAAACACTTATATTGATTTAGTGTTTAAAGAAGGCTGAGTCTAAAACGCATCTAGAATATAAAATATAATAAGCATATAAAGCCCAAGTTACTGAATATAAAAAACACTTAGTCAAACTGGGTCTCTGTTTTAATATAGGAACTTCTCATATTTAAGGAAGGAACATTGTTTTAAATTAGGAATGCTAATTGATGTATTTTTGGAATTCTTTTGGAGAATATTCTTGTGCTTTTTACCACGTGTCCAGTTCTCTTTTCTTGTGGTTTACATTTCAATAGCCTCTTCATTCTTAATCTGGCAGCTGCTAGGTTCCTGTTAATGAGTTCATTTGGATGCATATTCCTTTTTTTAGTTAACATACTCAAAGCTTTACTCTCCGTGAAGTAAATCTTCTAATTTTGCTAACCTATATTGGTTGTTGGTGGTTGCTGATACCACTTCTTAAAATATGCCAACTGACAATTTTGGATTAATAAAAATTGATTTGCATGTGGTGACATTTTTCAGTCAGTGTTCTAGCAGCTCATATTTACAATTTTAAGATGGTGAGGGAATAATCTGTTGGGTTTCAGATAAACTGTGCTTCATTGTAAAGCTTCCTTGTTAATATCAACAAGGCAGATTTTCAAATAGTTCATTAGCATCTCATCCAGAAGGCAGTTCTTTATTTAGGCAGCACCCTGCAAATGTCTGCTTAAATAGCTCTTTCCTTGCATCCAGGCTTAGCTAACTCCTGCTCACGAAAGGACTCAGTTCAGGTACTATCTTGACCCTAGAGATTTCCTCACACTTATTCTCAGGGGCTCCTATACCAGTCTCTAGTGTCTTCCTCTATACAACATGTTACCCTGTACTGTAATTATCTGTCTGACAGTTTTAACCACTAGGAAGTGGATTCTCTCTGGACAATGTTATGTCTTTCTAGTCTAGGGTTCCTAAAACTTAGTACTGGTACAAATAAATAAATAAAAGTTTGTTGAATGAAGAGTTACATGATTCCATAATTTTATAAGATTGTTAATATGCTTATTTCTTTTCAATATCTATAAATTGTATTTTGATTATTGAGTGTGTTTTAGCAGAGTTGATTGCCAGAAAACCTTTATAAAATGTTTTTTCTGGCTTCTGGTTAATCAATTATGGTCTTTATTTCACTACAATATGAAAATCTCTGAATGTTCAGAGTGCTACTTCTCAGCATTAATTCTGTAAAATTATTTCTGTAAGGTTTCAGTGTGTTCAAATGATCTTGAATGGTTTTCTGAGTCATAGAAGATTTATCAAATAGAAATGACAACTTATAACTTGAGAGGTGCATTTTTAAACATAAAATTACATTATATAGATAGTATGGAACAGCTATTCCAAGTTATTGAATGCAAAACTCTAGATCTCATAATGGCCCATTAAATCAAACTAATTTGGTAAACCTGAACATTAGCAGAAAGAGAAGTGTCAATGCCTTCATTTTTAAAACTACTGGCTAAGATAAGTGCTGCTTATAACTCTGAAGGGTAAGGTAAGAACAGTAGTTGGTTACCTACTGTCTACCAGCACCTCACATATATCATTTTATTTAAACCTTACAATAAGTCCATTTTTATGAACTACTGTCTCAATTTTATGGGTGAAAAAATTGAGCATCATAAATATTATATTTCTTGTTCAATGTTACAGACTTAATCAGTAATAAAGACTGGATTTGAAACCAGATATGTCAGAATAATTGGTAAAAGATTTGGTATAATAATGGCTCTCAGGACTTTAGCCATTGACCATTTTAATTTGTATTCTAAGGGTCTTTTTGATGACCTTGTAGATAAAGTTAATATATTACTATTAAAGAGAGTTTACAGATACCATAAAGATTATAGCTTTGTTACATATAAAATTTGATATGTACAGGTTTGTAAAGAATAATTTGTACATAAATCTTTCATGTTCTTTCCCTTTCTTTTTTAAAAACAAGATGACTAACTTAAACACAGGTACAGCTTTTCCTGTGGTGCTTGCACTAGAGTAAACTAAGAGTCTAATTAAGTAGTTTCTTTTTTTTCTCCACTAGAATTTATCAGGAGATATACAAAAATGTTTATACCATTCTTCCTTTGGTATAGCTTAATAATTGAAAGTAAGAGGTATCTAATCTGATAATGGATGTCTGCTGACATTTTGGAGGCTTTTAAAAATAGGATGAAAAGTTACTAATTTACTAAATGACAAAGGAAAGTATCTTTCAATGACACTCCTGAAGATTGCTAACAGTGCACATTTTGTTTCATTACGGAAAGCAGTTAACATTAACGCTGTATACAATAAATATTTTAAAAAGATGCCAAGTGAATGTAAATTAGCCACAACTATATAAAAATAAATATAGTTCTCAAGTTACAGATGAAAAAACCAATATATTAGATCAACCCATGTTTCTACAATCTATTATGGCCTGTGGACAATGGGGGTTTGGGGAATAGAGGAGTGTCACAGGGTTGTCAGCCACTATTCTGCAATGATCATTGCAAGTAATGCACCAGTTTATTATGTCAAATAGAATAGGTAGACACAGTAGCATATATATATCTGTGTATGTATGTGTGTGTATATATATATCTCTTTGTGTGTGCATGTGTGTATCACTATATATGTCTATATATATAATTACTACATATTTGTCTATATATAGATTATATATTACTATACACCTATATATAGACATAGATAGTGATGTCTATCTATCTACATATAATTATTTTGGTCTGAAGAGAGGAGCCCTACTAGCAGATTCATTCCTGAGGATTGACCTGGGACAAGCATTTCAGTGACAGAGTTGTGCTGCATCTTAAAATTTTTATTTGGTTTTCTCATAAAAATGTAACTTCTGCACATGACAACAACTTCCAAGAATATACAAAAAAACCATGCCAAAAAATAAATCTTTCTTTCCTCTTCATTCCTCACCTCTTAGTTCTATTCCTTAAAAGTAACACCATTACAATTTTTAGTCTCCTCCTGTTATGTATTTATTTGAAACAGGGGAGTTTCCTGAATGCTCTGTAATGTATATTTCCCTGTGGAACACATTAAGTGCATTTTCTTTTTCTATCCTACACCTTTGGAATATATTTGGAATAAAAATTAAAGTTGCCAAGCAATTCTGTCATCACATGCTTAACATGATGTGTAAATTATTGGCATCTTTGCCCTCTGTGGCCCCAGCTGCTGAGAACTCCCATAATAGCAGCAGGATGAATGACAGGCCAGAACCAGTAGCTTGTGTTTAATTTTTAGTGAGCTAATATGAGAAAAATGAATAAATCTTTGTACTTAATGAAGACCTGGTATGCTTATCCGAGCATTATTTTACCTTTCTAACTGCCAGGTGATTCAAAAAGTAAATTTTACATATTTGTGTGTCTCCTTATATTGTTGTCATATATGTAAAATGATTAAGGGTCTCTCTCTTGTAAATGTAGAAAAATTATTGTACTTAGGTTCCCCATGAAACATAAGTCCGTCTCTACCCTGCCTTTCTAAGCCATCATGATCAGGTTGTATATTTTAACAAGAATGGTGTTTGACCTGCTATAAATTCTTATTTTTAAAAATAGCTTTATTGCGGTACAATTGACATGTCATAAACTACACATATGTAAAGTGCATAATTTGTTACATGTTGGCATAGGTATACACTGGGATACCATCAACACAATCAATATAATGAACATATCTGTTACCCACCAAAGGTCTCCTCATGTCCCTTGTCATGCCTGCCTCCTCCCCTGCCCAGCTTGTACCCAACCACTAATCTGTTTTCTTTCACTGTAAATTAGTTGGTATTTTCTAAAATTTTATATAAGTGGAATCATATAGAGTGAACTCTTTTCTCTTCTGGCTTCTTTCACTCGGCATAATTATTCTGAGATTCATTCATGTTGTTGCATGTATTGGTAGTTCGTATCTTTTTATTGCTGAGTAGTACTCCAATATTTAAATGCACTAAAATTTGCTTATTCATTCACTTGTTTAGGGATATTTGAGTCAGCTCCAGTTTGGGACTCATACAAATAAAGCTTTCTTGAAAATTTTGTGTTCAAGTCTTTGTATGGATGTGTGCTTTTATTTTTTTTTGGGGGGGGGAGGGTAAATACCAAGGAAAAGGAAGCATGAGTCATATGGTAGATGTGTATTTAATTTTTTAAGAGATTGCAAAACTGTTTCGCAAAGTGATTGTAACATTTTGCATTCCCACCAACAGGGTATGAGAATTCTAGTTGCATTTCATCTTGCTAACCTTTGATATGTCCAATGTTTTTAATTTTAATTATTGTAATAGGTGTGTGGTGGTACTTTATTGTGTTTTTTTTTTCATTTTTATGCATTTTCATAAATTTCAATAGTTTTGGGGGGTACAGGTGGCTTTTGGTTACATAGATATGTTCTTTAGTGGTTATTTCTGTGATTTTAGTGCACCTGTCACCCGAACGGTGTACACTGTACCCAATACATAGTCTTTTGTCTCTCACTCCCTCCCAGCCTTTCCCCAACAGTCCCCAATATCCATTATTATCTTTCTTATGCATGTGTGTGCTCAAAGTTTAGCTCCCACTTACACATGAGAACATATGATATTTGGTTTTCCATTCCTGAATTACTTCACTTAGAATAATGGCCTGTAGCTCCATTTACGTTGCTGCAAAAGACATTATCTCATCCCTTTTTGTGGCTGAGTAGTATTCTATGTTGTATATATACCACATTTTCTTTATCCACTCATTGGTCAATGGGCAATTAGGTTGGTTCCATCTTTTTGCAATTGCTCATTGTGGTGCTATAAACATGTGTGGGCATGTATCTATTTCCTCATAATGACTTATTTTCCTTTTGGTAGATACCCAGTGATGGGATTGCTGGATCACACGGTAGTTCTACTTTTAATTCTTTAAGGAATCTCCATACTGTTTTCCTTAGTGGTTGTACTAACTTATATTCCCACCAGCAGTGTAAAAGCGTTCTGTTCCCTTTTCACAACATCCATGCCAACATCTATTGTTTTCTTGACTTTTTAATTATGGCCATTCTTTCAGGAGTTAGGTGGTATCTCATTATGGTTTTAATTTGCATTTCCTGGATGATGAGTTGAACATTTTTTGTATGTTTGTTGGCTGTTTGCATATCTTCTTTTGAGAAATCTCTATTCAAGTCATTTGCCCACTTTTGATAGGATTATTTGATTTTTTCTTGCTGATGTGTTTGAGGTCCTTGTAGATTCTGCATTCTAACCCTTTGTCTGATGCATAGAAAGTGAATATTTTCTTTCACTCTGTGGGTTATCTGCTTACACTACCGATTATTTTATTTGCTGTGAAAATGCTTTTTAGCTAAATTAGGTCCTGTTTATTTATTTTTCTTTTTGTGAATACAGTTGTGGGGTCTTAGCCACGAATTATTTGCCTAAGCCAATATCCAGAAGAGTCTTTCTGATGTTATCATCTAGGATTTGTATGGTTTCATGTCTTAGGTATAAGTCTTTGATTCATCTTGCGTTGATTTTTGCATGAGATGAGAGATGAGTATCCAGTTTTATTATTCTACATGTGGCTTTCCAGTTATCCCAGAACCATTTATTGAATAGGGTGTCTTTCCCCACTTTATGTTTTTGTATGCTTTGTCAAATATCTGTTGGCTATAAGTATTTGGCATTAATTCTGGGTTCTGTATTCTGTTCCATTTATCCATATGCCTATTTTTATACCAGTAGCATGCTGTTTTGGTAACTATAGCCTTGGAGTATAATTTGAAGTCAGATAGAGTGATGTCTCCATATCTATTGTTTTTGCTTAGCATTACTTTGGCTATGCAGGTTCTTTTTAGTTTCCATATGAGTTTTAGGATTGTTTTTTCTAGTTCTGTGAAGAATCATGGTGGCATTTTGATGGAAATTGCATTGAATTTTTAGATTGCATTTGGCAGAATGGTCATTTTCACAGTATTGATTCTTTCTAAGCATGGACATGGGATGTGTTGTTTGTGTCCTCTGTGATTTCTTTCAGCAGTCCTTGTAGAGATTTTTCATCTCATTGGGTAAATGCATTCCTAAGTATTTTTTTTTTTTTTTTTTGCAGCTGTTGTAAAAGCGATTGAATTATTTATTGATTCTCAACTTGGTTGTTGGTGTATAGCAGTGCTATTAATTTGTGAACATTGATTTTGCATCCTGAGACTAATGGATTAGTTCATCAAATCTAGGAGCTTTTTTGATGACTCTTTAGGGTTTTCTAGGTATACAATCATATCATTTATGAACAGTGACAGTTTGACTCCCTCTTTTCCAGTTTGGATGTGCTTTATTTCTTTCTCTTGTCTGATTTCTCTGACTAAGGCTTCCAGTACTACATTGAATACAAGTGGTGAAAGTGGGCATCCTTGTCATGTTCTAGTTCTCATGAGTAATGCTTTCAATTTACCCCCATTCGGCATGATGTTGGCTGTGGGTTAGTCATATATAAGTCTTATTACTTTGAAGTAAGTCCATTCTATGCTTATTTTGTTGAGGGTTTTACATCATAAAGAGATGCTGTGTTTTATCAAATGCTTTTTATGTGTCTATTGAGATGATCTTATAGTTGGTTTTAATTCTGTTTATGTGATATATCACATTTATTGACTTGCATATATTAAACTATCTCTGCATCCCTGGGATGAAACCTATTTGATCACAATGTATTATCTTTTTAGTTTGCTGTTGAATTTGGTTAACTAATATTTTCTTAGGATTTTTGCATTTATGTTCATCAGGGATATTGATCTGCAGTTTTCTTTTTCTGTTATGTCCATTCTTTGTTTTGGTATTGGGGTAATATTGGCTTCATATAATGATTTAGGGAGGATTTCCTCTTTCTCAATCTTTTGGAATAGTTTCAGTAGGATTGGTACCAATTCTTCTTCTTCTTCTTTTTTTTTTTTTTTTTTTTTGAGATGATTATTTCACTCTTGTTGTCCAGCTGGAGTGCAATGGCACAATCTTGGTTCACTGCAACCTCCGCCTCCCGGGTTCAAGCGATTCTCTTGCTTCAGCCTCCCAAGTAGCTGGGATTACAGGCATGCACCACCACACCCAGCTAATTTTTTGTATTTTTAGTAGAGACAGGGTTTCTCCATGTTGGTCAGGCTGGTCTCGAACTCCCGACCTCAGGTGATCGGCCGGCCTTGGCCTCCCAAAGTGCTGAGATTACAGGCATGAACCACCACACCCAGCCAGTACCAATTATTCTTTGAATGTCTGATAGAATTCAGCTGTGAATCCACATGATTGGCAATTTTCCTGACAATTTTAAAACATGGATTTGATCTCACTGCTTGTCATTGGTCTGTTCAGATTTTCTATTTCTTTCTAATTTAAACTAGGAGGATTGTATATTTCCAGGAACTTATCCATGTCCTCTAGATTTTCTAGTTTGTGCATGTAGAGATATTCATAGTAGCCTTGAATGATCTTTAGTATCTCTGTGTTGTCAGTTGTAATGTCTCCAGTGTCATTTCTAATCGAGCTTATATTGATCTTCTACTTTTCTTGGTTAATCTCATTAATCATCTATCAATTTTGTTTATTCTTTCAAAGAACCAACTTTTTGTTTCATTTATCTTTTGTACATATGTATCAATTTCAGTTAGTTTTGCTCTGATCTTTGTTATTTCTTTTCTTCTGCTGGGTTTGGATTTGGTTTGTTCTTGTTTCTCTAGTTCATTGAGGTGTGAAATTAGGTAGTCAATTTGTGAGTTTTCAGATTTTTTGATATAGACATTTAACACTATTAACTTTCCTCTTAGCACTGCTTTTGCTATAGTCCAGAGATTTTCATAAGTTGTGTCACTGTTATTCATTTCAAAGAATTTTCTAATTTCCATCTTGATTTCATTGTTAACTCAAATATTTAAGAGGAGATTATTTAATTTCCATGTATTTGTATAGTTTTAAGGATTTATTTTGGAGTTGATTTCTGATTTTATTCCACTGTCCGGGAAGATACTTGATAGGATTTTGATTTTCTTAAATTTATTGAGACTTGTTTTATGACCTATTATATAAACTATCTTGCAGAATGTTTCATGTACTGATGAGAAGAATGTATATTCTATTGTTGTTGGGTAGAACATTCTGTAAATACCTGTTAATTCTATTTGTTCTAAGGTATAGTTTAAGTCTGTTGTTTCCTTGTTGATATTCTGTCTTGATGATCTGTCTAGTGCTATCATTGGGGTATTGAAGAACCCCACTATTATTGTATTGCCATCTATCACATTTCTCAGGTTTAGTAGTAATTGTTTAATAAACCTTGGATCTCCAGTGTTAGTTGCATATAAACTTAGGATAGACTAGTCTTTTTGTCATTATACAATGTCCTTCTTTGTCTTTTTTTACTATGGTTGCTTTAAAGTCTCTTTTGTCTAATATAATAATAGCTATTCCTGCTTGCTTTTGATTTTCGTTTGCGTGGAGTATCTTTTTTCACCCCTTTACCTTGAGTTTATTTCAGTACTTAGTGTTAAGTGTGTCTCCTGAAGACAGCAGATATTGGTTGGTGGTTTTCATTCATTCTGCCATTTTACATCTTTTAAGTGAAGCTTTTAGGCCATTTACATTCTACATTAATGTTGAAATGTGAGGTACTATTCTAGTTATCATAATAGTTGTTACTTAGATACTCTGATGTTATTTTCATTGTAATATTGTTTTAAAGGACCTGTGAGATTTATGCTTTAAGGAGCTTCTATTTTGGTGTATTTTACTAGATTTAAAGCTTTTGTTTCAAGATTTTAGAACTCCTTTTAGCATTTCTTATAGTGCTGGTTTGATAGTGGCAAATTCCCTCAGCATTTGTTTGTCCAAAAAAGAATTTATCTTTCCTTCATTTATAAAACTTAGTTTTGCTGGATACAAAATTCTTGCCTGACAATTATTTTATCTGAGGAGGCTAAAGATAGGACCCAAATTCCTTCTTGTCTGTAATGTTTCTGCTGAGAAATCTGCTATTAGTCTGATAGGTTTTCCTACGTAGGTTATCTGATGCTTTTGTCTTACATCTCTTAAAATTCTTTCCTTTGTGTTGACTTTGGATAGCCTGATGACCATCTGCCTTAGTGATTATCTTTTTGCATTGAATTTCCCAGGCATTCTTTGAACTTGTATTTGGATATGTAGATCTCTAGCAAGGCCAGGGAAGTTTTCTTCAATTATTTCCACAAATATGTTTTCCAAACTTTTAGACTACTTTTCTCCCTCAGGAACACCAATTACTCTTAGGTTTGACCATCTTACATAGTCTTATATTTCTTGGAGACTCTGTTCATTTCTTTTGATTCTCTCTTTCTTTATCTTTGTCTCATTTGATTAATTCAAAAGCCTTGTGTTTGACTTCCAAAATTCTTTCTTCTACTTATTCTAGTTTATTGCTGAAACTTTCTGTTGCATTTTGTATTTCCCTAAGTGTGTCTTTTATTTCCAAAAGATCTGATTGGTTTTTCTCTATGATATCTCTCCAGAAAATTTTCATTCATACTCTGGATTGCTTTTAAATTTCTTTATGTTGGTGTATTAGTCCGTTTTCATGCTGCTGAAAAAGACATATGCGAGATTGGGGAGAAAAATATGTTTAATGGACTCACAGTTGCACGTGGCTGGGGAAGCCTCACAATAATAGCGAAAGGCATTTCTTACATGGAGATGGTAAGAAAGAATGAGACAGAAACAAAAGCAGAAACCCCTTATAAAACTATCAGATCTTGTGAGACTTATTCACTACCATGAGAACAGTATGGGGGAAACCATCCCCATGATTTAATTATCTCTCACTGAGTCCCACCCACAACACATGGGAATTATGGGAGTACAATTCAAGAGGAGATTTGGGTGTGGACACAGCCAAACCATATTACTCTGCCCCTGCCCCCATCCCCACAAATATCATGTCCTCACATTTCAAAACAAATCATGCCTTTCAACAGTCCCCCAAAGTCTTAACTCATTTCAGCATTCACTCAAAAGTCCACAGTCCAAAGTCTCATCTGAGACAAGGCAAGTCCCTTCTGCCTATGAGCCTGTAAAATCAAAAGCAAGTTAGTTACTTCCTAGATACAATGGAGGTACAGGCATTGGATAAATATACCCATTCCAAATGGGAGAAATGGGCCAAAACCGAGTGAAAGGCCCCATGCAAGTCCAAAATCCAGCAAGGCAGTCAAATCTTAAAGCTCCAAAATGATCTCCTTTGGCTACATATCTCACATCCAGGTCATGCTGATGCAAATGGTAGGCTCCCATGGCCTTGGGCAGATCATCCCTGTGACTTTGCAGAGTATAGCCCCTCTCCTGGCTTTCATGGATGGCATTGTCTGCAGCTTTTCCAGGTGCACATTGCAAGGTGTCAGTGGATCTACCATTCTGGGGTCTGGAGAACAGTGACCTTCTTCTCACAACTCCACTCAGCAGTGGCCCAGTAGCGACTCTGTGGAGGCTCCAACACCACATTTTCCTTCTGCACTACCCTAGCAGAGGTTCTCCTTAAGGATCACACCCCTGCAGAAACTTCTACCTGGGCATTCAGGCATTTCCATACATCCTCTGAAATCTAGGTGGAGGTTCCTAAACCTCAATTCTTGACTTCCATGAACCCAAACGCTCAACACCACATGGAAGCTGGGCCTTGCACCTTCTGAAGCCACAGCCTGAGCTATACCTTGGCTCCTTTTAGCCATGGATAGAGCAGCTGGGAAGCAGGGCACCAAGTCCTTAGGCTGCTCACAGAATGGGGACCCTGGGCTTGCCCCACAAAATCGTATTTTCCTCCTAGGCCTCTGGGCCTGTGATGGGAGGGGCTGCTGCAAAGGTCTCTGACATACTGGAGACATTTTCCCCATTGGCTTGGCAATTAACCTTTGGCTTGTGACTTATACAAATTTCTGCAGGTGGCTTAAATTTCTCTTCAGAAAAATAGGCTTTTCTTTTCTATTGCATCATCGGGCTGCAAATTTTCTGAACTTTTGTGTTCTATTTCCCTTTTAAAACTGAATGCTTTTAACAACACCCAAGTCACCTCTTGAATGCTTTGTTGCTTAGAAATTTCTTCCACCAGATACCTCAAATCATCTTTCTCACCTTCAAAGTTCCACAGATCTCTAGGGCAGGGACAAAATGCTGCCAATCTCTTTGCTAAAACATAGCAAAAGTCACCTTTGCTACAGTTCCCAATAAGTTTCTCATCTCCCTCTGAGACCACCTTAGCCTGGACCTTATTTTTCATATCACTATCAGCATTTTTGTCAAAGCCATTCAACAATTCTCTAGGAAGTTCTAAACTTTCTCACATTTTCTTGTCTTCTTCTGAGTCCTCCAAACTGTTCCAGCCTCCACATATTACCCAGTTCCACAGTGGTGTCCACATTTTTGAGTATCTTTACAGCAGTGACCCACTCTACTAGTACCAATTTACTGTATTAGTCCATTTTCACACTGTTGATAAAGACATACTTGAGACTGGATAATTTATAAAAAGTAAAGAAAAGAGGTTTAATGAACTAACAGTCCCATGTTGTTGGGGAGGCCTCAGAATCATGGCAGAAGATAAAAGCATGTCTTACATGGTGGTGGGCAAGAGAGAATTAGAGACCCAAGCAAAAGGGGAAACCTCTTTTAAAACCAGCAGGTCTCATGAGACTTATTCAGTTCCATGAGAAAAGTATGGGGGAACTGCCCCTGTGATTCAATTATGTCCCACTGGTTTCCTTCCAAAACACATGGGAATTATGGGAGCTACAATTCAAGATGAGATTTGGGTGGGGACACAGTGAAACCATATCATTCTGCAAAGCCCAATTCATTGTTTATCTTATTGGATGTATTTTTCATCCTAGACATGATAGCTTTTATCATTAGAAGTTGGATTTGCATGTTTTTTATATGTGGTTAGATTTTATGAATGAGAAAACTAAGGCACACAGAGGACATGAAACTTGCCTAATATTTCAGAGCTATTAAGAAGTGAATGCCAGAATACAAATCTAGGTAACCCAGCCCCAGAGATTGCACTTTTAATTACTACTTGTCCCCTTCTCTTTAAGTCCATGTTATTATTTCATACTATTCTTTTCAAAACATTTAGAACAATGCTTGACACATAAAAGAGTTATAACAATTGTTAATTATAGAATTGAATGCTGGCAAGCTGCGAAACTTTATCAAAATTGAAAATTCAATTCAGATGACAATTCTTTTTTAAATTTCCCTGATCTTTCCACAATTTGTCTTAAAAATTTCCCTAATCTCTTATCAGTAACACAAGGTAAAGTTCCTTCCTATGCATTTTTTATCTATCTTGTTCGTAATTCTATAATAGCATTACAAAATTGTAGAGCTGTATGTGTCTTTGAATGTTGAATTGAAATTAAATTGGATGATGGCTCAAGTAGTCAATAAAGTTTTAGGGCACAGACAACCTACTAGATGGTCAAGGGATGAGGTGTTGCTGGTTGCCAACAAAGAAAAAGCTCACCAGATGCCACCTGAAAGGACACATAACATGATTTTTAACCATAGGCAATGTGCCATGGATAGAAACTGGGCAATCTTCAAGGGCTACATTAGCACCCATGAGACTCGTAGAGTTGTTGTGTGTAGTGACAAACCTCAGGGAGTGGCATTCATATTGTAATTTATTTGAATAGTAACTTCCCAGAATTGTGGAGTCCACAGCCCTCACAATGATAGGCAGCTGCTCAGTAAGGCTGTCAGACATATTGTAGAATAGGGTGATCTAAATTGGACCTGAGCTGGAGACAAGGTGGCTGGAGGCAAGGTGGTTGATTCGACTCCTCGCAGCAGAACCCCTGGAGGTCTGGTTACCCCATGTTAAGCTCTACATATCTTTCATCCCTGCCAACCCCAACTGCTTCCTCCCTTCCTGTTCAGTCAAGTTTCCCTCCTTGGAACCTAGGGAATTTATATTCTGTCTTGAAGGCAGGGAATTTAGCTCCAACTCATTGGATTTCTTTTCCCTGAGTTTCCTCACAGGCTAGGCTTTTGAAAACATTTACATACTCTACAGCAATAAATCTTCCTTGAAGCTTGTATGTTACAAGATCATATTATTGCACAAATGGAGGGGAGAGTTAGAAACACTAAAAAAGGAAAACATCCATTACTATTTCAAATAGTCTAGTCTCCCAACTAGACTATGAGCTCCTTAATGGTAAAGAATGTGTTTTTATAAACAGAAGAAATGCATTTGAATATGATTCAGATTTGCTCAAGCTAAATTGTCAATTCTTTGTAGTTCTCATTTACGCTACTACCCCAGAGGAAACTGTGTTCTACTGTTGTATTCTGCACAATTTTATCCTGAAAATGTGTTGTGTGCTTGACAGATAATTCACATCTGTGCTCCAGAGATTGTTTATTGTTGTTTATTTTATAAGACTACTATTTGTCTCCCTAATTTTAGGAACTGTTATATTGATTTTCTCCTTTAACCCTGATTATAGCTTATAGCCATACTAAGTCCCACCAGAATTCATAGCTCTGAATTCTGAGAAGTGGGTAAAAGGGCCTTGCTCTTTACTATTAAATTGTCACACTTTTCTTGTGATAAAATTATCTGTTGCATATTTTCAGAGGCGTCTAGACAATTATATTTAAAATTCTACTGGAGAAGATTTAATGAAAATATTTATTTTACATTGTATGCTTGAATTTGGTTTGTATCTGAAATATAATTGAATGCAAATAATGTGTAAATTAAAATATGTAAAATTATAATTAGCAGCCATTGTCTGCTGGCAATAGACACAAAGCAACACTTTAAAAACATCTCATTTGAGCTTAGTATTTTCAGTAATTAGAACTGTGGATTCACATTCTAGAGTTTCAATTGTATTACTTCATTTTGTGATTTGAGAGAACATTTCACTTCTGTTTTTTCTCTTTAAAATGAGAGAATTGGGTCAGCTGTGGGAGCTTGCTACTTTTCATAAATGTAAATTAAAGAAAAATTATTTGGCTAAAAAAATAAAGCACAAATTTTATTAATTGTGTATTTTATCAGGAAATGAAATATTTGTGAGTATATGTAAGATTTCTTGTATTTCTCTTTTAATAAAGAGTTTCCTTTTTAAATTTAATTTCAGAGTATATAATAAATTACTATCATAATGAAATTTTGAGACTGAACAAAATTAGTTTCTGAAATTGGTACATTTTGCATCCCTATTAGTCTTCTCAACCACTTAATTGAAAATGTGGTTTAGGGCCTCTTAATGTATTCCTTAAAACAAGATTTTTTTCTACTGCAAATGGAAAAAAATAAACAAAGTTTTAAATCTAAAAATATTATTCCCTAGGCCCATTGTATTGGAATGTATGATTTTCATCAGCTACTTTTCTCTTAGGAGTAGCCTTAGAAATAGTTTCTATTTTATTTAGAAAACAGCTTTCACACACACTGCCACCTGCTGACCTTTTTCTCTTGTATCTCACAGTAAGCCAATTATTTTTCACATTCTTGCCCAGCAATTGTAATCAATTTCTTATTCTCTAACAACTAGACCTAATGAGCAGAGGAGCAAAACTGTTGATCAACAAGTGTTTTCTAAGGACTGGACATCAGTCAATAGAATTTGGCCCTCTCCAGGCCTCCTTCCTGATATTAAATTGTGAGTCGGAAAGACCAAATGTGGTCTGTGAATTCCAGAATGTACATCTACATTTTACTATCTCTAGGATTCCTTTGAGCTTGAAAACATCTTTTTTTCTCCATGGGATATCAAAAGCAGAGTTTTTGCTGTTATTGTTTGGTTTTTAGATGTAGGTCATTTATTTCCACTAGAATCTTCTGAAGCCCATTCATGGGGATCATCTGACGCTGGAATTTACTGTTACTGAATACCATGTTGTTGATTCTGAAAAATTCAATGGAATTTTTGAGAAAGTTGAGATATGATATTTTGGAGTATCCAGAAGTCTACTGACTGTTTTGACAGTCCTGACAAGTCCTGGAAATAGTATATCAAGTAAGTATCCCCATTCTAATTAAATTTGGAGACCGAAGTTGACCTAGAACTATACAGCTTCCTTAGAAGTTAGTCCTTGGTTTATAGAAGGCATAAACTTCAGAGAACTCATATAGAAAAATACAACCAAAATAAACATGTACACTCTTTATACCATAAGTGTCATAACTGTAATAAAACTGCAAGCCAAAATTTTCTAATAGCAATTTTCTAATAATTTCTAATTATTAATACAAACAATAATAGTAACTGTATAACAATGGACAGTCTTATACAGATTTAGCAATATTTAGAAATACTGATGCAGAATTTTTCCTCGTTAGTTCAGCTAGATCCAAGTTCTTATCTCATGACCAGGAAGAATCAGTCATGTGAACCACAGAAAGTGAGTGGAGTAGAATTTATTAAGCAAATGGAAAACTCTCAGCAAAGAGAGAGATCCTGAAAAGCAGGTTGCTGGTTGCCCCCTTCACAGTTCAATAGCCAGGCTTAAGGCACGAATTCCTGGTGAGTCCACCAAACTTTCTAGTGCACATCTGCCCCTTAGACTGAGTGACTCTATATTGATTTATTCCCCTTACTGCGCATGTGTTAAGGAATGGAATTTTCCACTGTGGGCACATGCAGGCAAGCCCCCTGTGCAAGTTCCCTTATCTGCACAAAACATCTGGTGTAAGCACTTATAGGTGGGTCAGATGTTCTCCAGGGACCCTTCCCTTACTGTCTGCCTTAAAGCAAGCTGGCTAATCCCTTTGATTCCCCCCTCAGAAGTAGAGACCCCAACTGCTGTTGGGGAAAGTGGACAATGACCACTCTTAACTCCTCCCTGCTGACAGGGGGCACTGTTTTAGGAATGCAGCTATGCTTACCATCAACACCAGGGCACTGTTTTAGAAAAGTAGCAGTTAGGGCTCCTCCTGAGGTCAGTTTCAGGGTCTCCATAAGGATGGCATGTCTATGTATGTTTCCATTTGCATTACCATTTGAAGTTTAAGTGAGAAGAAACAATTTGGCTTATTAGAAGACATATGTCAAAATAAAACAAGGGAGTAAGAACGGCTCAAAAATCCCAAGACTGCAAACACACCCAGATAACTGGTGGCTATAGTTATGCCTGTTAACATTTGGGTGCATGGGTTTTGGCTTTGGTTAGCCCCCTTGGCCTTGTTTTCCCAAACAAAGAAACCTCTGGGTTATGGGCCCGCATTCACTCTCATCATCTCGCAGGATTTGCAGGATAATTGGTCAGTATTAAAATATTGATCCAGATTTTCACATTACCCATCCCTTTTGTTTCTTCCAAGTTGCAGCCAGAGGTTGCTGGTTGATTCACAGGAATAAGCAGGGATAGTCTAAAATATAGGCAAAAACTTAAAAACAACTAATGAGATTATAATTGAATAATAAGGATATGACATGTTTTGAAACATAATTTTCCCTTCTCTAGTCATCTTTTTTGTCAAATACAAATCATGATGGGACTGAGTCATTTGCAAAATAAGCTTTAGTCTTATATTGGCCTGATTATTTTCATAAAGTGTGGCAAGAATAATTATTGTTTTACATAAGCTTTTAAATTGGCATTGATGGAAATCTGTTCCACAAGAAATCCCAGATAAAACATTTTGAAGCTGAGCTCAGCCACAGGTTTGTATCCTCAAATACCCATGAGTTTGATAAATTCCTCTCTTCTTGAGGTCCCAAAAACATGGGGCTCCTGGGCCTGTTAGAAAGGGACATTCTTTACTCACCCCAGGTTAGGAACCCTGTACAGGAACTGTGTAGACACGGTATGAGGCCAATTTTATCAAGGGACTTTTATTGGCTCTGCATGTCAAGCTTGATTCCTTGAAGAGAAGCACATCCTTCCAGTGAGAGCCTTGATAAAACAATGAGTTTCTCCAACTGTGTCTTGTTGCAAAAGAAAATGGATTCTTATTGTACTGATACAAATTTGTATTGACATAAGCTAAGAATATTCACAAATAATTTCCAAATTCTGGAGAAGCCAAGGAGTCCCGGGCTATCAGACGTTGTCTTAAGGCCTCTCATGCATGTATTAAGAGTGGCAAAACAAAATGAGGAAAAGTAATTCGTTGACTGGAAAAAAAAAAAAAAAAAACCCTTTTCCAGAAAAACAAGATCCAAGAAGAGAACAATATAAAGACCTTTTAAATATACATATAGCTTAGACATCAAGTTTAAATTAGGTTGAGTGCTGTTTAAGAAAATCCTTTCAAATTCATTGTTATTCAACCTTAGCCATGCCACACGGCCAATATTTCTGGCTTTTGAGCTTTACCAAAAGTAACCTCACAGGTGAAACCAACAAGTCTCAGCTAAGTCTATGACTTAACAACAAGTGTACAGGGTACTTTCAAAGAGGTGGTAAGCAGCTTTTCCAAAATCCAGAATCTTTAAAGGTAGTTCAGAGGAAGGAAGATTTAAGAAAGGAAGCTATAAGTTGTTCATGCAGGGGAAGAGAGTCAGCAAATGACACAAGTAACACAGATATTAACCAAAAAGTACTCATTCCCTAAGCCAGAATTGAACCCAGGTCACCATTGTAAAATGGTAGAGACCAAAACAAAGTACTGCCATGTTGTTACAGGTTATGCTCCCAAGGACATAAAACAAGATGGAGACCTGCAGCAAAGTTTGTTACTGACCAGTTTGCTGGGCTGGCTTGAATAGAGGGCTTATTAGTTTCTAGGGATACATTCTATCCTAAGGTACTCCTCTTTCTGATAGAAAGATAGAGAAAGACAGATTCTTAGCACAAAGTATAACAGATTCACCACAGCTTAAGACTAGCCTCATAAATCCTTTTTTTCATTAATTAAAACTTTACAGAGGATATAAACAGTGATTATATTATTCATTCAACTGATTTGCACAGGGAGAGGGAGACCAGAAGTCTGACTGGTAAGAACTTTTACACTTTTGCTGGCATGTCAGGCTTCTGTATTCCCTTCCCCTGAGTTCAATGTTAAGCCAAGTAGTTTAAGGTTTAAAGAAATGAACTTTTCCCAATTTGGGAATGCAATTGAGGAGGAGTGTCGTGTGGTGCAGAGACACAATTACTCATCTGCAAAAGGAAAATGAGGAGAAAAAAGGTGTTTTATCCAAAGGAATCCCAGGGATTCATGAGTATCTGAGAAAAATACAGACTGAAGGTGATTGGTTACCCATCTAGAAAGAGGGGAACATGGAATCCCTAGTTCCTTTATCTTCCAAGCAAATACCCAGAGTATGTGAGGGAGAGAAGAAGAGGTGTCCCCCTTCTTTCTTCCATTTCATATCCCCAAGTCCTGGTGAACTCAGTAGGGTGCTTCCCATGGATGCCAACACAACTTTCACCCATGTTAACAGTGAGGCCTAAGGGATGGGAATTATCCATATTTGCCCATGCAGTGCCTTTTCCCTGCTGTCAGTAACCTTTGAGTTTCTAGATCTTGTCTATGCCATGGATGCAAGTATAACCTTCATCCACAAAATGGGAGGACCTCACCAGTAGGAATTAATCATGCTCACCTGCTTTGTGCCCCATCTTCTGTTGTTGCCTGCCTCTGCATCCCTTAGATCCAGTTTTCCCTCCTACAGTTTCAACCCAAAGCCTGGAACTGAGTTTGGGACAAAAGGATACCTCAGGGGGTAGACAAATTAATTTAGATTATGTCACAGATGGCTTTCACCAAATTTGCAGCCAGCAGTCCATGGGGTCACTCCTCCATTGCTTTCTTATAATAAGCAGAGTGTTAAAGTAGGAAACAAAACAAAACAAAACAAAACAAAAAACCTCTCTCATAGAAAAGCTCCTTGTATTCACAGGGCTATGTGCTAACTCCTGGTATAGTGGAGAAAAGAGAAAACAAAACAAAACAAAACAAAACAGAAAACAGCTTAAGTGTGGGGAAGATGCCTGGGGGAAAAAAGCCTCTTGCTTTATGCAAATGGGATCCTCCAACAGGTAGAGAAACTCTTAATTGTTTTATTCTCTTCTTGGCTCAGCCAGGGAAAGAAACCTCTGTGGGCACATGGTGGGAGGGGATGGTGAGCAGGAAAAACTGGCCAGCTGGCTGCATGGAGCCTTTGGCCCCCAAGACAACCCTGGGGATGAGTGATGGCTGTGTCTCATTCCTGCCCCACGTGGTCATTGGATGCAGCATATGCATGTGGCAGAGATGGCCATGCACCCCACCTGGGGGGTGGGGAGCCGCTGCTCACCTGTCTGTCCTGCATGCATACCCATGGATGTTGGGGTGTGGGTGGGGGATGCCTTTAGGAACAGACGGAAATCACATTTTTCTGAATTGCATATGTGATGACTGGGCCAAATGCTCATTCTACCTAGTAATATCTCTGCAGTTTGCAGGAACACTTTTAACATTATTAAAGAAGAGATAGGGCCATTTTCACCCATGAAGAAAGGAAGGAAAAATTCATAGAAAAGTCTGAGGGCCTTGGCCAGCTTCAGAAAAAAGGTTGAGGATGAAAAGGCTCAGGGATGAAAGTGAAAGGTTTGGGGTATGCATTTACTCACCCTCCAGGTATCTCCATATGGGCCACCAAAATAATGCAGGATTTCTACTCCTTAGTTAAGCTAGGTCCAAGTTCTTATCTCGTGACCAGAAAGAATTAGGCATGCAGGCCCCAGAGAATGGGTGGAGTAGAATTTATTAAGTGAAAGGAAAACTCAGCAAAGGGAGGGGAACTGAAAAGCAGGTTACCAGTTGTCCCCTTTATAGTTCAATACCCAGGCTTATGGTGTGAGTTCCTGGTGGCTCCACCCCATCCTTCAAGTGTGCACGTGGGCCCTTAGACTGAGCTGCTCCATATTGATTCATTTCTCTTCCTGCGCATGTGTTAAGGAACTGAATTTTCCAATTGGGGCATGTTTAGTTAAGCCTTTTGTGCAAGTTCTCTTATCTGCATAAAACACCTGGTATAAGTACTTTTGAGGTGGGTCGAAAGTTCTCCAGAGGCCCTTCCTTTACTATTTGCCTAAAGCATGCTGGCTAACTCCTTTCAATACTGTTATTAATGCTGAATTCAATGTATTATTAACTGACTGGGTGCTATAAGCTAAAATTTATTTATTGGTAGTAAATGAAGTTCACATTGACATAATACATTATAATCTTACCTCTGCTTGAGGCTGATGTGGTAGAGTTACGCCATGTATTCCTCAAATCTCATTTCATTTCTTTCTTGGGCAGGTAGACAAATTGTATTTCTTAGCATTCCTTGCATTGGGAAGCATGAGCATATGGTTGAGTTCTGACCAATGGAATGTGGGCAAAAATAAAATATGCCACCTACAGGCCTGAAACTTAAAAAGCTCTCTTGCCAGTTTTTATACTCTTCTTTCCCCATTCCCATAGCTCTTGAAGGGAGATTCAGTGGAAGACTTCAAGGCCACAGGGAATGGTGATCTTGGGAAAACAAAAAAACAAAACAAAACAAAATAAACTGGTTCCCTGAGTAACTACATGGAGTAGAGTCCTGTCACACACCCCCAGTCCTCTGGCAAGCTGCTTATGAAGTGAATAAAAAATTAATCTGCATTTTGTTAAGCCAAGAAGATTTTAGAACTGTTATTTATAGTAGTTAGGTTACCTTCACTAATACAGTTTGTTCATAAATTTATCATTCTTCCTAAATATTATGCCTACCATTCAGAGATCAACTGTGGGCTTTGAATTCCAGGCTTAGCAAAAAATGACAATTTGGTTTTACCTTATTAGCCAATTATAGGATTTATTGTAGAAGGCTGAAGGGTTAACCTTAGCAGATTTTTGCCAGGCTATCTTTAATTTCAGAGGGTAAAAGAGATCAAATGCATTAGTGTCCTTTATCAGGGACAAAGGAAAGAAAAATAGTGTTGTAACTGTCACATATTGGCAATCCCTGGATAGAACAATTAAACCTCTTGAAGGCATTGATAAGACAGAACTGTGAGATAAGGCAGAACTGTGAGATAAGCCCTAGGATGCAGTCAAAGTTACTTTTCTTACAGTAATAATACAATTTACTATCACAACTGTATAATTACAAAGTAAATTCTAAATTTTAAGATCCATAACTTGTTTTTGTTGAATGAATAAATGAATAAATAGAGATTCCCAGTGTTTGCCTGCTAAGAAAACCTTCTTTTAAAATTAGTAGTTTCCCTGGTGGTCTAGTGGTTAGGATTCAGTGCTCTCTCATAAAATAAGTAGTAAAGAAAGATTACAAATTTACACATGGGTGTCAGCTTCATGATTATTTTTTGTGCTATCCATTGTTAGATTTTGAGCTCCATGAGGACAGAAATGTTTGTCTGTTTTGGTCCCACCTGTATCCCTAGCACCTAGAAGAATGCTTGATACATTGGAGGGACTTAATTAAATATTTGTTGAATCAACAAATACAGTTTAAGTTCACCTTATTCTGACTTTGATTTGTTTCTGGAAGCAAAGATCTTTCTATGGTGTGTTTATAGTTGACAGTACTTCCACGCTTAATACCACAGGTTTTGTAGGTAGGTTGTTTGTTTAATCAGCTAATTTATTCATTTCAGAGAAAGGTATCATTCTTAATGTGGAATGAACCCTAGAATCAAATTATACAGACCACCATTTGTGCTTCTTTATCTCTGAAGCATTTAGTTCTGTAAGCAACAACAACAACAACAAAAGACAATTTTGTATAATGGCATTATACAAAAACATCACTGACCCTTCCTGGAAACATTTGCTTCTGAATTAAATAAATGATGTATACATAAATATAAACATACACACTATTAGTAGAGGGCATGGTTGTCTTTTGCTGTTATTCCATAGTTTTAAAAATATTCTAAGCAGACATAAATCATGAGATTTTTTTCACACTGAAGAAAGCTCAGTGCTAAAATCATCTGCAGGCCTGGCTTGATAGGCATGTACAATTGCCCTACCCTTGGTTCATGTTCTTAAAAAATCTCAATAATTTTTGTTCAATGGACCTCATGTTTTCAGTTTGCACTGCACTTGCAAATTAGGTAGCTGGTGCTGATCCTGTAGCACCTTCTAAAATAGACCTTACAGATAAGCAGGGCATTTCCTATCACAGAACAGTTGCCCAATAACAAAACGGATTTTGAGTGAATAAATTGATAAAATGTTTTAATGGCATATCATAAAACACAAACACTTGTATCTAACACTCAAGCAGAAGAGGTTCTTATTCAAATTAAGAAGTGGAGGCAGAAAGAGTGAAGGATGAGAAAAGGGCACTCAGAAGTTCTTTTCTTTCCAAATCCTTAAGAGCACAAAGTTGAGCATAAGTTCATTGCCCATGAAACCAAGTAAAAGAAAATAAACTCTTACTTGTAAAAGCAAATCAATATCTTTTAACTTTTGCTATCGTTAATGAATAGCTGCAATATACTCAAACACATTCAAGAGTTTATAAGACATTCCATTGAAAATCATTTTCTCTTATCAAATTTAGACAGGTTCTTTTAATTTCAATGAACACTACTTCTCTTGTGTAAATAGTATATTATAAATTGTAATACTATTATTTGAGGTTTTTATAGAATCTTATTTTCTGTGAAGCTTAACATTGGAAAAATATCATCTTCTTAACCTGCCTGATATTTGGCAACATGTTGGCAGAAAATAAACTTGAAACTCAGGAAGGCTGGCATTAGATCAATAACAGGAATGAAAAGAAATCTCAATCCAACCTCAGAAATTTAGATCTACCATGTAGATGTGTTGTTTTCAGCACAATATCATACTTGTTTCATGCAAATTATAGTCATACCAAATAAGCTAAAAGTTGGCATATCATCATCAAACAGCTTTTGCACAGCTACTGAGAATAGCACTGATTGAAGTGTCATAGATTTGCTTAGCTTGGGATGTAATCTATTTGATGTCTATCCAGCCATGTTGAGAGACTAATAGTTCTGCAATTGCCTGCCTTTACTTTACCTCTGCATTCCTGACCATCTGCTGAGAGGAGTCAGGTAATGGGTTTGGTCACATTTCAGGTGTATTATTTCTGCCTGGCATAGAAGTATTTTCTACAAAAGCAATAATGTCTGCATGCGTTTAGACATTAAGGTTAGATTTCATATTTAACTTCTTAGCAATTTGACTAAGGCCGAGAATCTGATGACTTTTCATACTAAAAGTATCTGATTACTGTTAGTAGATGCTAATTTATAAATTGTATTTTCGCTAGAGAGATATCATTTCTTTTGGAAGAAATAAATGATCTCTTCAATCTCTGACTTGATGACTAATCTAATAGAAAGTTCCCAGTCCACTCTGCTGCTACTGCCTTGATATTCTACTCTCAGAAAGTGACACTTTCAGATTAAGTTGAAATATTGGCTTGATGGCTGACAATTGCTACTAATTTCCATTTTAATGGAAAAAATTAACTAAAATAAGATATTCAATTTTGAAACTATATTTCCTTGGAAAAGGTTTGTCTCACTTGTTACAAATTAGAAGTTATTTGGCTGTCTGCTGTGCCTATACATTTTCTCTCTGAATGTTTTAAACAAAATTAATGAAATAAGAATGCTAAGTTTCTGGTTTGTAATATACCTTAAGAGAGTAATTAAACATAGATTTTAATATGAGGTTTTACTATTGTAAGAAATAAAAAATCTCTTACACATCCAATTATCTTAAAATATTAATACACTTTTAATGTTTTATTTTTAAAAATACCTATATGTAGTTTTCCTCTTATTTCTTATTTATTATGCTATAGCTTAATATTAAATATTACCTCAAATATGGAAGAGCAGTAAAAATAACTTTATTCTCAGTTGAGTCTATTTTATTGCTCTATAAATATATTTATTAATGGCATTTTTCTCTTCAGCAATTATAGAAGAATTCACTTTTTATCATGAACCCTGTATCAGAAACATAACAGAAAACAAATAGGATTTAGAATCAGAAAAGAAGGGCAATGTGATGTTATATGAGATTCTGGAGAACTCCTACATTGAACTGAACATTCGGGCACTCATCATGTAATGATGCAATAATATGTCCTTTCATGGGAACAAAGGGTAGTATAAATAATATAGGACAATTATTCTTAAGCAAGGTCACCCAACATAACTCTTCCTTTCCCTGTAATCTGCCTGCAAATATATGCTAAAGGATAACAAATAATAAGTAAAACCTTCTATGAAACTCCTTTTTTTAAGGAATCACACTAGTTTACTCTTTTGATAAGCATGTTTCTCTAATTTATTTAGGGAGACATTATATCCTTTGTCTGCAAAAACAATTAAAAAGAAACATATAATGTTATTTTACCAGGGGTCAAGTTCTAATTGGATTTTACTATGATAATAAATATAATTCATGGCCAGGCATGGTGATTCAGGCCTGTAATCCCAGCACTTTGGGAGGCTGAGGCAAGCAGATCACAAGGTCAGGAGATTGAGACCATTCTGGCCAACATGGTGAAACCCCATCTCTACTAAAAATACAAAAATTAGCTGGGCATGGTGGCACTTGCCTGTAATCCCAGCTACTCAGGAGGCTGAGGAGGGAGAATCTCTTGAACCTGGGAGGCAGAGCTTGCAGTGAGCCAAGATCCTAATACCGCACTCCTAATACCGCACTCCAGCCTGGGGACAGAGCCAGACTCTCTCTCTCTCTGCCTCTCTCCCTCTCTCTCTCTCTTTCTCTTTATCTCTCTCTCTCTCTCTCTCTATGTAATACGTATATATATGTAATATATATATGTGTATATGTAATATATATGTAATATGTAATAACGTATATATGTAACTATATATATTTGTATAATTGTAATACATATATATGTAATAATGTATACGTTGTATATTATGTATACGTATATATAATAATATTTTCATTTAAATCATTTCACCGAGGCTCCTAAATTGCATACCAGGGGAAAAAAGTCTAAAGATAGACGTGTTCTTTTGTTTTCCAAGAAGGAACTCTGGATTAAAAATTCCCCGGAGTAGCTCAGTTATAGGTCAGGAAATCCCTTTCTTCTCATCCTGTCCTCAACCACAATGCTAGAAACATTGCTTCAGGGTCCAGAACCCACTTGTTAGAATTTTAAACATTTGGGCCAAAAGTTTTAAAAAGTGTGTGTAAACAACCAATATTGCTTGACTTTACAACTTCATAGGAATCAGGCATATGTGACCACTTCACAAGTTCTATTTCTTGATTTACCTAAATTTTTATTTTATGGCCGGTTATGGTGGCTCACGCCTGTTAACCCAGCACTTTGGGAGGGCGAGGCAGGTGGATTCAATGAGGTCAGGAAATCTGAGACCATCCTGCTAACAAGGTTGAAACCCTGTTTCTACTAAAAATACAAAAAAATTAGCGGCGTGGTGGCGGGCACCTGTAGTTTCCAGCTACGCGGAAGGCTGAGGAGGAATGGCGTGAACCGTGAGGGCGGAGCTTGCAGTGAGCCGAGATCTGCACCCTGTCACCGCATCCACCTGAGACGACAGGAGCAGCGACAGAGCGAGACTGCGTCTCAAAAAAAAAAAAAAAGATTATTTTATTATTATTTTGCAAAATAAAATATGGAATCTTCCCTTCCCTTTGTACCTAGGAGGAGATGACATAGAGGTTGGGGATATGGGGTGGTGAGAGACGTTGAGGAACCTGCGGAGGCAAGGGCCCAGAGGAGAAAGTTGCGTAGAGATGGACAGCTAGCTGTCATAACTCAGTGATACAACCCACACTACAGCACTCAGCAATGCGGTCTTTGACCAAATGTAATTCCCTCCATAAAATGTGAGATTTTACTGGGGCTTTTGGAGGAGGCATCCAGAGAACAGCACCCTTCTTTTCCACCTGGATTCTTAAAAAGTAGTTGGGAAATAAATAAAAAGTAGCAAATGGGGGGAAAATTTTTTTTTGTTGTTTTCTACTAATAGGGGCCACACTGAGCATGTGGTTTTAGGTTTGGTAGCCAAATAAATTCGGTAATTCTGAAGCCCAGAATGGATTCGATTCCTTGGCCCAGTGAAAGAAGGACGGGACCACAGCAAACAAAGACCCGGAGGAGGGGCAGAAGTCATGGCGCTCAGGAGCAGCTTGCTCCCCAGATCAAGAAGAAATGATGCTCGCCGTGCATATTCTAGTTTATTCTCCCCAAATTTACTAATCACATCTCTGCCTCTCACGGGACTGTGTAAAGGGTGGAAAGAGGCTAGGCCTATGCTAAAGAATGATCCTTCCTCATGTCCACTCTAAGTGGGAAAACATTATTCCCCTCTAAAATTGATTTACACAGGGAAGCAGGAGCCAGGTCATAATGAACTTTCTATAATATAGCAGAATTTAGAGTGTAAAGGAAAGGCAATGGGTACTTATTAAAGAATTTTTTTAAGAATAGAGGTAAGAGAAACATTTCACTTTCAGAAAATTTATTCTGGAATGGTACGCTGTAGAGGATCAGTGGGAATGGGACTTGGGGAAAAGAACAGAGAATTAAAAACAAGAGGGTCATTTAGGAGATTCCCCTCATCTAAGCTAGGATTGTGAGAATCCCAATTAAGATAATTGCTAGAGGATTAAGAAAAGTATTCTGATTTGGACATGTGCAGTGTAACTATAGGATCATGGCAATCATCAAAAATCAACTCACACAATTCACTGATTTTTTGTAACCTGTGCACTGAGTCTTTTGCTACAAATATAGATTGATATTAAAGTGTGACTATTACTAGGGTAGCTTCAGTTTCCTGAATAGAAATAGATAAAGACAAAAAATTATGCAGTGTGCCTCAGAGTATTGTATAAATGAGTAAGAGAAAGGGACATAATAAAACACACTGATGTTGGAAATATTTTTAACCCTTGACAGTTACAGAGGGTTGACACTTGAGTTGCCTGTGTTGTCACATCTTCCATCTGATGTGATTCTTAGGGTGACTTTTTTGAGTACAGACCCCATAGTTTAATTAATGCTTGTGATCACGAACGACACCTGTCAGCAGACATTGATGAGACCCTCATAATGGACACACTAAATACATGCAAATTATTTCTTATTTGTAGAAAAAGCATTTCAAATGTCATATCTATCATTAAAACAGGTAGTTAGAGATTAAGACAAGATAGTCAAGTCCATTACTATTTATTTATTTATTTATTTATTTGAGACGGAGTCTCGCTCTGTCGCCCAGGCTGGAGTGCAGTGGCCGGATCTCAGCTCACTGCAAGCTCCGCCTCCTGGGTTTACGCCATTCTCTCGCCTCAGCCTTCCGAGTAGCTGGGACTACAGGCGCCCGCCATCTCGCCCGGCTAATTTTTTGTATTTTTTTTAGTAGAGACGGGGTTTCACCGTGTTAGCCAGGATGGTCTGGATCTCCTGACCTCGTGATCCGCCCGTCTCGGCCTCCCAAAGTGCTGGGATTACAGGCTTGAGCCACTGCGCCCGGCCTGACTATTTATTTCTTAATACACAACTATAATTTTAATAAAAACAATCTATGTAAAACTAAAAAATACAGAAAAGAATGAAAACATAGAGAAGAAAATATAAAGAATTAAAAAAAAAAAAAAAACATGCTTACATTTCACAGCAAAGGAATTACAAAAATTTGATAGCATTTCAAACATCTTTCTATTCTTGTGTACAGATAGGTTTTAAAGGTATTTTTTGAAAAATAAAGGCATTAGAATATACACTCAATTTATAAGCATTAAATTTAATTTTAATCCCATTTAACAGAAGTAAAATTCTCTGAAATTTAAAGTAATTGCTGAATTACCTGAAGCAAAAGACTTCAGATAAATGTTTTTCTAAAACAAGAGAAAGTGCTTACATTTTAATATATCTCCCTAAAGCTAAATAAATGCATGAAGCTTAGAGCACTCTTTATTTCTTTGTTTGTTTACATTTAAATACGGGTTTCCACATTAGACTATGCTATAAATGTGAATGAATTAATTGGCAGGTTCACAGTTTTGTCTACTTCCTTGCTTGGGATTATATGTATCCTGCCTTTTCTGCCAATCCTTTCTAAGTTTTTAAATCCTTGTAGTTTTGCAACTTTTTCTAAATACATCTTAAAATTGTTCATTTTTTGTCAAATTTGTGTATCAGATATTCCAGGGATCTATTCTAACTTTGATAATTGTCTACTTTTTTGTTGTTGGTACATGGTGATCAATTTCAATCTTTCAGTTCCATTTTTGTTTCCATATCTTTTCTTCTATATTTTTGAATTTTCCCCCATTCCATTTGTTTTGCTGTCTGCACTATGAACAACAATTATATATGAGATCACTCTTTTGCATATCTATCATTTTCTCAATAATTATTTTGTGTGACATTTTTATGCCTAGTTTTTTTTTTTGTCCATAGTTTCTTCTATTTCTTTCTGAGCTCTTTCAGCTTGATATTTCATTTTAAAAGATATATTATGCTGTTTGAATTATTATTCATAATAATAGTGAATGATTTGTCTAAACTCTTCATTTCTGTATGAGTTTTTTTCTCTCTCATAGTCATTTTCGAAGTCTTATGCTTTAGCCCTACAATGATTCCTTTCTATTTCTTTCTCATTTTTGATGAGACCAGTTATCTGTTGCAAAATAATGAAAAGAGGTATGGAGGAAGGGGGTACTGAAGGGACTCATGCATTTAGACATGAGACTTTTGTGTTGTTCTTTTGACTAAAAAGAAGAATTTGGGAGCAGATTGCTACTGCAGGCTCCAGGAGACAGCTGAAAAACTGTGAGTGCCTCAAGTGTGAAAGGGGGTTCATCTACCCCTGAAGACATACCCTCATCTACCCCTGAACACACACCCTCACAAGATCCAGATCGCAGGAGATGGATTTGACTTTACTTGGACCTGAGATAAATTTAGAGAGCCGGGCAAAATATAGAGGTAGAGGAAGCAGCGAGAAGGACCTTGTGGGCACTCTAGACCTCCGGGGAAGCCATTTCTTACTTTATCTCACAGGAGTCCTTGGGGAGGGCTGCTGCTGGAATTGGGAAAAGAATAAATGCAAAGTTTCCTGGACAGAACCTAGGGGAGGAGGTGAACCGGGAGTGTAGACATGAGCACAAAAGCCATGGCAGGCAGAGAGGTACAAAACCTGAAAGTACTGCTTGCCTTCTCAGTGGGGAGGCTTGTAGCCTGGGGCAAGTTCTCAGCCCTGCTCACCTGCTGCCTGGAAATAAACTTGGTGCTGTTGGGGGGACCCGCTGGGGTGAGACCGGCCTTTTGGGCTGCATGGGAGCTGGGTGAGGCCTGTAACTGCCAGCTTTCGTTCCACAAATTCTTAGTGGTTCTTGCTATATTGTACCACCTTTCCAGCAGCCCACTCTCACCTTTTCATTCCAGAAAGAAAAGGAAAATGTAGGATTGAGTATCTACTAATAGTCTGATAAAAAGGAAAAGTGGGATTTAGTGAGTATCTAGTCTGGGGTGGCAGATGTTCTGGGACATTTGGAAGCCACATGCAAAGATATTTTTCAGAGACATTCAGGCACTGGATCCATTTTGTATGCCAGTTAGCATTGCTAGTTCTGAGTTAGGTTCATGATGCAGGGGAATCTGATATACTTAAACAATTCCTTAAACAGAAGCATATAGATTATTCATGTTAATAATGAGATGTAAGCTTAAGTAGAAAAAAGCAGGCAAGTAGCAAGAATTCAGCATCTCTCCCAATCTTAGCAAGATCCTAACTGTACAGGAATGAAACAAGTATACAGAATCCAGGGCAAGAGAAAAACTTTATTAAAAACACTCTGCCTGTTTCTGCTCCAGAAAGAGAGAGAGAGAAAAAAGTGTGTATGTGTGGTGGGTGTGTGTGCATGTGTGTTGGTCTCTCCTTATCGGTTCATAACCCAACCTGCTTCACTGCACATAACACCTATTTAGCTATAAACTGACTGATGTTTTTGTTGGAAGGTCTCCATGTTTTGTGTCCACTCTGCAAAACTCATAGGATTTATGATTTTACCATGTGTGGATTAACATACAGGTATTCAGAATGCAGGTAAATTCTTATTTCCAGAAGAAAACTTGACTATATTATCCAATTAATTATGACATGAATTCAATCAATTCATTAATTCAACATGTGCAGAATTCCTTACCTCCACTTTATCCTGAGGGCTAGGATGAAGTAAAGCAAACACCGGAATAGTTGAGTTCAGATTTCTCTCACCTGACAGGGTATGACAAGAGCCACATGACTAAATTACCCTGTGTCTAAATCCCATATACACTGTGCAATTTAAACAGAAAATAGCCAACAGAACAAAATAACCATATTCACAGATGATAGGAAAATGTAATGTCTGCAACACAAAGTCTCTAGTACATGTAGTCATTTTAACTACTATACTCATGAGAAATAGCATATTGTATTTTGGGTTTAAAATAGAGCTTGTGAAAAGGGTACGTGTTACATTTATTTAAATCTGTGGCAGTAGAGTAAAGTACTCTTGGTTTTGTGGTTACTTTTATAAGCATTTCTATAAAATGACCTTTTCTGAATTTTTAACATAACAGGGATTGAAAGGGTGTGATACAAGGTAATAATGGAAAGGGAAAACTCTGTATGGAACAAAATCTGCTGTAAGGGGAACTTGCTGAATCAAAAGAGATGAAAGGCAATTATGAACAGAAAGGAAATAGAGTTAGATTACATTGTTAAGCTATGCACCAGATACTGAACTCAGTGTCTTCTAAGTTATTTCATTTAACCCTACAAAATGCTATAATTTGGGTATTATTATCCACATTTTCACAGAAGAGGAAATGGATTCAAAGAGTAGAGGTCACTTGTCCAAGTTCACACAGTAAGTGGCAGACAAGTTTTGATCTCATATTTCTACATGCTTTTTACAATGCATACTTGACTTAGTCTAACATATTGGGAATTTGAGGGCCATTCCTGCTATCAGTGAATTTCCTCCTTTATCCTCTTCACTGATTCAAATTGTTTCATGGTGAATCTCAAGAACCACACCCTTGATGAACATTTCTTTGATGTTCCCAGGCTCCAGTTCCCTGTTCCTTTTATGAATTCCTGCAGCAATCATTTACTCCATCACTTACATATCCTACATCATATGGTACCTGATTGACTAGTCAACATTTACACATGATTTATCTTCTTGATAAAATTATGCACCTGAGAGCAGAAACCATATCTTAAAAATCTTTGGGTTCCTCATTGTATAGGAGGGCAAAATCAATTTCTTCTTACCTACCAACTTGATTGCTGCCCAGGTTGCCATTTTGACAAACTAGTAAAGCCTGTTTCTTGTCTGAGTGAAAAACAACCCCTTGAGTGGTTAGCCATGGTACTGTGAGTGCCAGCGTGGGATGAGAAGAACATAGGACAGAGGAGTAGCAGAAAATAAGAGCACTCACACGCATCGACTGAGTTATGCATGCATGTATTGTCATAGTATTTCAAACAGTACTTGGTATATTTTAGGTTTATATCTTTAATGAAACTAATGCAGATAAAGATAAATAATTTGTCTAAAGTTTACAATAAAATCATAAGCCATTAATTGATCTCTTTTGATTCAGATTAAACATGCAAAGGAAATTAAGCTTTTTTCATTTTGTCCCAACAAATTCCTGTCCTCAGATAATCTCTATGTTTTCCACTCTAGTGAGTAATGGGAAAAATTAATTAGCTGTCTAGTCCAGATTAAAGCTTAGTCCAATCTATGTAGGGTTCATTTTCTCTTGATAAAAATGTTCAGTGTCTCTAATATTTTCCTGTTCCCTCTAACTTCTTTAAGGAGTTTGCATGAATAGAGAAGTGTACAGTGTGTGGCACAGAGTTCCTTGTGGGCATGGCTATCCTCATGCCATTGGTGCGAATAACTTCATGCTAATCCTCAGATATGTGCAACCTGTTGTCCACTATTCTACAAGACAGTGGCTTTTGTGGACCTGCTCACTGTGAGCTCTGCTGACCTCCTTTGCTGCAGTTTAGAGACAAAATTCATGATTCAGGCTTTTGGTTCTAGAGGCACTCATAGGGAGTATCAGCCCATAGGGAGTATCAGCCATCTCTTTGCTACCAGTTCAGCCTGCTTTCAGCTCTTGCTGGCTACAGACTCCTGAGGCTGAGTCCTCTTCCACCTTGCCCCTCATTGACATGTCTACTTCCTCATGTGCTGTTGGGATCCACTTGTCCTTTGCAATGTCTCCTGACTTTTAGCTCAGAAAATGTAAATTTCAAGGTATTCGTCTGAGCAGTGGTCCCCCACCAACGCTAATGTGGGTAGTCTTCTCCCAAAGACCCAAACAAATACTACATGCAGAGCCTTATCCTTAGCAACCCCCCTAAATTCATGCCCCAGCAAGTTTAACCCTGACCAGAGCCCCAGAAGGAAATGGGGACACAGGTATCTACATATTCTGGTATTTTTTTCTCTCTCTACGCTTCTTCATGCAAATCCTAGGGCCAGCCTTTTGGGGGAGAAGGCCTGTCTTAGAAGAGGTCTCTTCTTTACACTGTTGGGGAAAACTATATACAGAGTCCTTAAAAACTAGCTTTACTATGCTAAAGAAGGGAATAAGGGAATTTCAACAGCCCTCTTTCAGGGCTATGGTAAGATCTGTAAGACTAATGTATGACACAATTTTCTTTTCATGTCAGATGCTGAATATTAACTGTGTCTTTCTCTTTGTATTCTACACTGTGAGCTCCTAATATAGTCCCAGGCAATGTTTACTTTTTGGGAACTAGTGCAAATGTCTTATACTCACAAAAGCAAAAGGGAAAAGCACAGAAATAATTTTCAAACTGTATACCTATTATACATCAATGCCAGGAATATACAAAATTATTTGTGGTTGGTATACTCTGTTGATTAGAGGCCAAAGTCAACGGTCTGATACCCTAAGGGGCCAGTTTCTTTCAGTAATTTGTGTTTACAGACCAAACTCTAACTTCAAGCAATTGTTCTATAATTGCTTATTATAGTTATAAAAGGAAATAGACAAAATGGTATGGGTGAGTAATACAAATTTTCATCGTGATTCAAAATCATGATTCTGAAATACATGCCCTCATGGTGTTCATCATCAGTGTTATCTTTATAATATTTGATGGAACCAAATTAAATGCCGAAATTCTGAGCCAATAAAACAAAATGGCAATATTCATTTTTTATGGCATACTAGCCTTAGTTATCCTCTCCATTGCTAACTTAAGCCTACTGCTAAAATTATATAAAATTTTGCTGCATATATTCAAATAAATTAGGAGTTTTTTTTCTGGTTTTAATTCATGACTATTTTTGAGGATGGAAAAAACCATGGTTAAATAAGCCCAATTAGATTTTTTTAAATGAGCCAAAAGTACTTTCACCACTTTGTAAATAATATTTGGATTGTTAGAAAAACAAATAGGTAGCTCTTAAGGGATCCTAGTCATGTTCCTAAGTCTTATCATTTGATTGACGTGGTTTCGGATTCAGTGACTATTCAATTGATGAATGAATGTTTATTTATGGCTTATTTCAAATAAGATGGCACATATTGCCCCTCAATTAGAAAAGGCACCCAGTGCTTTATTCCTGCATGCAGTGTTTTATTCACTTTATCCAAAGAGTGCAGGATCAGACACTGTGCCTAACTCAATTGGTTTTAAACAACAACAAAAAGTAGGGCACTGAAATTCTACCTCTGACTATAATAAAGAACTTACCCTCTCACAGTAAAAAAAAAATAAAAAAGAAAGAAAAAAACAGAAAGAGGAACAAAATATATTTTAAAACTATGATCAGATATTAGACAACAGGTGACATAGGACACTGATCCATAAAGAAAGGGAAACAAGTAAAGTGGTTCCTACAATCTTCCCAACTTTCTACTCAAGGTGCTATCCAGGCCATGGTGCAGGGAGGGGATCCAAAACAGAGCATAAATGTCTTGCTGAGTTAAGAAGACAAAGATCTGAGTGTAGTGAAGCTAGGTGGCTGGGTTGAAGGGCAAAGTTCTAGAAAAAAAAAAAAAAGCATTAGAGAGAAAAAGGTATAGGAATACACATAGGGGCCTTCTTCACTCTTTTGCTTAATGTAAATTCACAATACATAGGGTAGAACTCCACAAGCCTGGGCAAATCAACTGGGAGCTGAAATCTGAACAAGAGTTCGCATGGGGCTAGGAGACATTTGAGTTTTGAGTAGCCAAAAAGCAGAATCCTCACTGAACACCCGAGCATTCAGCTGAAACTCCAGAAGGGATGTGCCATAAGAGTAGATCTTAACTAGGCATACATTAAAGGCTACTCTAAATCCCAAAGCCAGAATTAATACAGTAATAAAATCTTCACTATTTGGATAATGGGTACACTAGAAGTCCAATCCCCACCAGTGTGCAATATACCCAAGTAACATGTACATATACCCCCTGAATCCAAAATAAAATAAAAAGAATTAATAAATAGCAATACCCAAACCAGACAATATAAAGATGAAAATTTCAGATTATGTCTTATAATCATAGATAATATCTTTTAAAAATAGATGCAAATAAAACTGTAATAATAAAAAGAATAAAATCTTGACTAAGAGGTTAATTCCAGAAATGTAAGGTTGGGTTAGCATTGGTAAATCAATTGTTGTGATTCAGTATATTAGCATGAAAAAAATATACATTGTAAAACAGGCAAACATGAATGACCAATAGGCGTCTGAAAATATGATCAATATGATTTACTATCAGAGAAATGCAAATTAAAAGCCCAATAAATTATCACTATATATTAGAACGACAAGCATTAAAAATATTGATAACTGCAAATATCACGAAGACTATAGAACAACTGGAAGCCTCACAAATTGCTGAAAGTATAAAATGGTACAACTTCTTTAGAAAACAATTCATAGTTTCTCAAAAAAAATTAAACACTTAACCAGAACCAGATGATTTAGCAATTTCACTTCTATGTTTTCACCCAGGAAAAATGAAACCATGTGTGTACACAGAAGTATACATGCACATACACAGTAGCTTTAGTTAAAAGACTAAATTTGAAATAACCCAAGTACCCAAAAGTAGGTAAATGGGTAAACGAATTCTAGTGTATCCGTAAAGTGAAATACTAGCTAACATTAAATGGGGACAAACTATTGTCATATGACGTAGATGAATCTCAGAAACATTATGCTGAGTGAAAAGCTACACAGGAAAAGTATGAATTCTGTGGTTCCATTGAAAAGGAATTCTATAAAAATTTAATCCTATTTATAGTGATTATTTCTTAGTGGTTGCCGAGAGCTGAAGATAGGAGTGTGATTGAAAAGAAACATGAAAGAATGCTTTAGGGTGATATAAATGTTCTCTAAATTGATTTTGGTGGTGGTTACACAAATATATACATTTTAAATTCACCCAACTATGAACTTAAAATGAGTGCATTTTATTGTGCATGTAATTATGCCTTGAAAAATTTGATAAAAAAGGAGAAAAAAAGGAATTCACTAATTACCTTTCCTTTTGCATTTTTCTAACTCATATTCTACATCCAAATCATGAGACAGTTACTCAACCTTCAATATGACACCCTGATAGTCTATAATTAATGGATGTCTACACATGGCACTATTATCCCAAAAAGGTAGTTTCTTTAAATCTTTGCTCTATAAACTCTAGCTATTCAGGTGACATCTTCTAAAAGGGTCACCATCTTCTAGATTGCTTTGGAACTGCTTTAAAATGATGACATAGGGATCATCAAACGAAAGAGGCAGATAAGAAAAGATCTAAGACTTAGCTATGTGCTCTGTTGCACAGCAATGGAGAAAAAATTACTTCGGATACAATCAAGGACAGTGATTTGCCATAAGTAAAATTCAGAAAAATGGAGACAGAATGAAAACTTAACAAGTCTAATTCCCTACTCTTGAAATCAACCAAAACATAACTGCATCTTGGCAAAGAAGTCTGTGGGATTCATATTGATCATGGATTGCTAGAACCAAATGATGCAACCAGAAGTCTCAGGTTTTTAGTACAACAGTTAGTAGGAAGGAGATGAACCATCATGTTTCTTGGGTTACAATTTTAAAAGATTTGACAAAGGTAGATAAATAGTACTTTCTCTTTTAAGGGGGGAATAAAACCCAAATGTTTTAAAGTTTAAAAAAGTAGATCATTTCCTTTGAATGTATCTGAACTTTTTTACTCAATATTAGTCTTTTAAGTCAGAAAACTAGCAAAATCATTTTCTTACTATTGAGAAGAGGAAAAAAATAAGTATTTGAAAAATGGGTAAAATGAACTCAAGTGATCTTTTAAAAGGCAGTCTACAAAACCACCCTATAATTCTTTAATTTAAATATGAAAATACTTTACAAACATCAGTACCTTTAATGGCTGAGACACATTATAGGGAAAATACCAATTAATTCTCAACATCTAGAGTTTTTTCCTAAAACATAAATTCTTATGTGATAAAAAACAAACAAACAAAACTTCTGTGGCATTCCCACTGCCTGAAGACAAGTTTCAAATTCCCTGGTATAGCAAAACATGTCCATTTGTACTCTTATCCCACCCTACCTTACCAGACACAATTTCCATTACACCCCTAGACTCTCCTGCCCTAAAATCTTAACCAATCCTCATTTTTTTGTTCCCCCTATTGTTTGTACATATCCTTCCTTCTGTTCTTGACAAATGTCACTCTGTCAGGTCCAGCCCAACTGCGTCTCCATGTAATACCTGGACTTGGTCATCTGTGTTTTCACAAGACCTAGTATATATAGCTCATTTGCAGTATGTATCTCAACACACTATTTTTTTTTTTTTTTTTTTTTTTTTTGAGCTGGAGTTTTGCTCTGTCACCCAGGCTGGAGTGCAGTGGTGCGATCTCAGCTCACTGCAACCTCTGCCTCCCAAGTTCAAGCAATTCTCCTGCCTCAGCCTCCTGAGTAGCTGGGATTACAGGTGCATGCCAACACGGCCAGCTAGTTTTTGTACTTTTGGTAAAGACAGGGTTTTGCCATGTTGGTCAGGCTGGTCTTGAACTCACTTTGGCCTCCCAAAGTGCTGGGATTAGTCATGAGCCACCAGGCCCGGCACACAACACGCTATTAATTTTGTATGCCAGTCTCCTTGATTGCACTAGGAGATATTTTTTTCCAGGGCCAGAGCTATATTCTATTAATTCCTGTTAGCTTGTTTCTTAGTTATTACATTTTCCATTCCTTGTAGGATCATTGTGAATAGTAGAAACACAATAAATGTCTACTGAATTGAATTTTATTGGTCTTCAGTTTGTATTTGCTTTGTTTTGCGTGTTGGTAAAATTCTTTTGGTTTTGTTTCTTTTTCTTTTTTCTTTCTGATATCACTTATTCTTCTTGAGAACAGGGTTCTAATAAAATATGCTTGATTCCTGGTGGAGTTATTTAGAGCTTCTGAGGAGAAAAAAAATTCTTTATTTGTGAAGTAGTAATAGAGAAGCTTAGATCATTACTGCTGTTGGAAAACTTCTCAAAGTACATGAACTTCTGAGAGACGGTCAATACAATTTAAAGCATATTGTGTAAAAAATGCTAAGTGCAGAAGTTATCCAATAGCTTTTCTTTACGCTTCAGACTTGCAATACCAACTTCCCCCCAGATTCTATCTATACCTTTTTGAAAGATTATATTGATATTTTTATTGTTGATCAAAATAATTATAAATTCCAAAACTCTGAAATGGAAATCACTACTCTAGAAATTCAAGACAGGATTTTATTTCAGAACTTCTTAAATCTACTTTTCACACTGTTATTGGATTGATTAGGATTCATTTTCTGAGATTAGTTCTCTATAAACCAAATAATCAAGTCAATTTAGTTACTTAATTTAGCCATATAATCAGTTTAAAAATAATCAAATTAGATATTGTCACTGTAAAATATCCTTGTCCCCAAACATACTCACTAGACATTAAATTATTCTTTAAGTTTCAAGTACATAAGCTGATGCCTCTAGGCCAAACCGAAAGCATCAGCACAGTACATGAAATCCTTCTGTGTCAGTTTCTTCCTACCTGTAATGATGAGACCTGGAGAGGAACTTTGTCCCAGAGGATGTAACTTGGTGATAAAGAGCAAAGTTGTAATACAAAGTCACACCTGGCAATTTATATACAAAGCTAGAGAAAAAGTCTTTCCAACAGCACATGGAAGCCCCAGGTCATCACACTCAAGGCTGAGATTCTCGTGATTCTTTTTTATTTTAACAAATGCCTATATGGTACTAAATATGGGAAATACTCCAAGTGATTTACAAATATTAATTCATCTACTTCTCATACCAAAACCTGAGAGAGAGAGAGAGAGAGAGATTATTATTAGTTTTATTTTATTGATGGATGCAAGGCTAAGTTAGTTGCCCAAAGATTTGCAGCTAGTAAGTGACTGAACTAGGATTGGAATGAGAGCAGTCTAGCTCCATGGTCCTTGGTCCTAGTCTCTTTTCAACACTACCCTCCGATGGTTCCCAGAATTCTGGGAGCAAGTTTAAGGTATCTTGAGGACTTTTCCCACACTTCCCATGAGTGAGAAGAATTCAGTACCACTAAGACTGTATATCCAAGAGTTGGTGAGGAAGTCCCACCATTGATGCTGCGAGGTTGCTGCATCATCATGCAAGTATCTCTATTTAAGTTAGAGTACATATTCAGCCCTACCCATTTCTGGTATATAAGAGTAACTTGTAAGATTACAGTGATAATTACAATCCCATGAAATTGACCCAAATACAATTGACTCTTTAACTTCCATTTCTAAGAATGTAGATGTGTCTTTTCTTAGTAATTTCTTAATCATTTTAAATTCCCAGGTGTTTGAGCTATCATTGACCTCTACTTCTGACTTCAAATGACCTTTTTCCTATTGAATATTAACACATACATTATTTAAAAACAATCTCTGTGCCTTACATGTATTATTTAATTTCCAAGAGGAATTAGGAGATAAAATGTTCCTTAACTGCCACCTGTCCTAAAAATCAGCATGGGTTGCAGCCTTAAGCAGTTCACACATGTCTGAAATATGTAAATAGGTTTAATACAATAGAAGTGAAGCTGTGAGTGGATGAGAGAGGACTTGAGCTCTGTTTAATGGGGCTGGTCTTCACAAATGTAATCAGAAGTTTTTGTCTGAGTCTGGAAACTGAACTGTCCATATCTATAGGGAGACTTGTGAAGACACATGCCTTGCAACTTGTCTCTAACTTGGGTATTCAGACATTTCTAAAAATAGGTAAGCTCAATTTAGGTGATAATTTGCTGCTGTTAGTCTTTAAATTCCAAAAAAGGACTTCAGTGAACCAGTAAGTCTCTCAGATCTGGGGTGGGGGATGTAGGGTTTGGGTTCTGGGGGCCATCAGAAAGAGCAGGGCCTTCAGGAGAAAGCTTATTCCTGACTCCTGTAACTTCACCTTGTCTCAGAAATTGGTGGAAGCATACGCATATCAGTCCATTTTCACACTGCTGTAACGAAATACCTGAGACTGGGTAAGTTATAAAGATAAGATGTTTAATTGACTCTTAGCTCCACATGCTATACAGCAGGGATCCCCAACCACTGGGCTGCGGACCAGTACTGGTCCATGTCCTGTTAGGAACCAGGGCACACAGCAGGAGGTGAGTTGTGGCAGATGAGGGAGCATTACCACCTGAGCTCTGCCTCCTCTTAGATCAGTGGTGGCATTAGATTCTCGTACAAGCGTGAACCCTATCATGAAAGGCACATGCTAGAGATCTAGGTTGTGCGCTGTTTATGACACCATCCCTCCCACCTCCCCGCCACCTTCCTGGCATCCATCAAAAACATTTCCTCCACGAAACCAGTCCCTAGTGCCTAAAAGGTTGGGGACTGCTGCTGTATAGAAAGCATGGCTGGGGAGGTCTCAGGAAACTTACAATCATGACAGAAAGCAAAGGAGAAATAGGCACACCTTCACATGGCCTGAGACAGAGGAATACAGAGAGAGGGGAGTTGCTACACACTTTTAAACAACTAGATCTTGCCATAACTCACTCACACACTATCATGAGAACAGCACCAAAGGGGAAATCTGCCCTCATGATCCAATCACCTCCCCTCAGGGCCCACCGTTAACATTACGGATTACAATTTGACATGAGATTTGGGTGGGGACACAGATCCAAACCATGTCAACATGTAAATACATCTATGTTCTCTCAATTATTAAGAAGGGCCAAAAAGGAAGATTTGACTGAGGCCTAAAAATTATTCCCAAGAATAATTATCTAAAATGGTATTATTTGTTGCCATAGCTCAGATATGGTTTATTTGGCCCCACCAAGTCTCAGGTTGAAATTTGATGCCTAGTGTTGGAGGTGGGCCTAATGGGAAGTTTTCATGGGGATGGCACCATTAGTGGTTTGGTGCCATCCTCACAGTAAGAAATGAGTTCCTCCTCTATTAGTACATGCAAGAGTTCCTCCGAGACCTGGTTGTTAAAGAGAGTGTGGCACTTTACCCTGATCTCTCTTACTTCCACTCTCAGCATGTGATCTTTGCACACACCAGCTCCCCTTCTTGCCTTCCACCATGAGTGGAAGCAGCCTGAGCTCTTCACCAGAAGCAGAT
>NW_016814645.1:5508-11025 GCF_001698545.2 Rhinopithecus bieti | reverse complement strand
TATTTACTTTGTATTAAAAAAAAAAAGAAAAAAGAATCCATGGTTCAATTGGGATAAATAGAAAGCACAAAAGAAGGTAACCAATTCAAACTCAAATATATTATAATTACATAAAATGTGACAGATGCTACAGTAACGTTACATACATTAACATTACATATATTAACTACTACACTAACAGATGTAGATAAAATACAAAGACTGTCAGACTGGATGTTTAAATCTATATTCAGTTTACAAAAAATAGAGCTAAAACATAATGTAATTCATATTTTTCTAACACAATATTCTATTTCATCTATATTTTCAAATTTTTAGCATAGAGTTATATATGGTATTCTCTTTTTTAACTTTTTAAACTGCCTTCATATTTATACCTATATTCCAAATTTTGCATAATTTTCTTAATGAGACTTACCAGAATTGTGCCTACTGTGCTACTTTTATTAATAATTAGCTTTTGTATTGTTACATTTCTTTAACATCTATATTGCTGTAAATAACTCATTTATTTCTTTTCTGTTATTAATTTCTTCTTCTTGATTTCCTGAAATTTTACTGTCATTTTCTAAGTTCTCAAATTTAATGCTAATTTAGTTTCCACACTCAACTTCCTCCCTCTCTCTGACTCCCTCCCTCCCTCTCCTTCTCCTTTCTTCCTTCCTAATACAATTTTGTTTAACTTTTAGTGGTTACTCTAGGGATTATAATATGGATCTTTTACATATCACAATGTATCTTGAATTAAAATTAAGCCACCATGTCCAATAGTATAATTCTGTTTACACCTCCTCATTCTCTGTGCTATTCTGGCCATGTATTGCACTTCTACATATGCTACAATTCCTATCATTCCTTGACATTATTGTGTTTTTAAGTAATAAGACTCGATTGTCTTTTGGAGAAATTTTTTTTAATAGTCTTGTGTTTTTACCCACACATTTACCATTTCTAGTGCTCTTCCTTCCTGTGCATCTGGGCTTCTATCTGGGATCATTTGTCTCCAGCCTGAAGCTTTCTTTGATATTTATTACCATGCAGGTCTTCTAAATATAAATTCTCTCAGCTTTTGTCTTTCACCATCTTTTTGAAGTATATTCTCACTGAATATAGAAACCTAGGCTGAATTTTCCCTGCTTCCCAGCTTTCCAAAGCTGGCATTCTCTTGTCCTCTGACTTACATCGTTTTTGATGGAGAGTCAGCTGATATTCTTATTGTTGTGCAACTGAATGTAATGTGTTTTTCCCCCCACTGGCTGCCTTTAAGATTTTCTCATTATCTTTGGTTTTCAGCAGTTTGAATGGGATGTACATATGTGTGATCATTTCTGTACTTACTCACTTAAGGTTCACTGAGTTTCTTGAATCTATGGATGGATTTTTAATCAATTTGGGGAAGACTTAGGTCATTAGTTCTTTAAATATTTCCTCTTCTGGATTCAAATAAACACAATTAGAAACGATAAGGGGGATATTACCACTGACCCCACAGAAATACAAACAACCATTGGAGAGTATTATGGACACCACTATGCAAATAAGCTAGAAAATCTTCAAGAAATGGATAAATTCCTGGTCACATATACCCTCCCAAGACTGAACCAGGAAGAAACTGAATCCCTGAATAGAGCAATAACAAGCTCTGAAATTGAAGCAATAATAAATAGCCTACCAACCAGAAAAAGCCCAAGACCAGAAGAATTCATAGCTGAATTTTACCAGATATACAAAGAAGAGCTGGTACTATTCCTACTGAAACTATTTCCAAAAATTGAGGAGAAGGGATGCCTCCTTAACTCATTCTATGAGGCCAGCATTACCCTGATGAAAACTTGGCAGAGATTCAACAAAAAAGAAAACTTTAGGCCAATATTCTTGATGAACATTGATGCAAAAATCCTCAACAAAATACTGACAAACTGAATTTAGCAGTGGATCAAAAAGCTTGTCCACCACTATCAAGTAGGCTTTATCCTTGGGATGCAAGGTTGGCTCAACATATACAAATAAATAAATGTGATTAATCACATAAACAGAACTAAAGACAAAAACCACGATTATGTCAATAGATGCAGATAATGCAGCTACTGAGTAAAATTCAATACCATTCATGTCAAACCTCTCAACAAACTAAATATTGAAGGACCATACCTCAGAATAATAAGATATTGAGGTATTGAAACCACAGCCAATATCATACTGAATGGGCAATGCTTCCCTATTTTTTTTTAAATAAACCTCAATGTTATTCAGCTGATGTGCTTCAAAAACAATGGATGTAAATCCAAACCAGTTCCCTATTCCCCTTAAAAACTGGCACAAGACAAAGGATGCTCTCTCTCACCACTCCTAGTCAACATAGTATTGGAAATCCTGGCCAGAGCAATCAGGCAAGTGAAAGAAATAAAAGGCATCCCAATAGGAACAGAGGAAGTCAAACTATCCCTGTTTGCAGATGACATAATCCTACATCTAGAAAACCCCATAGTCTCAGCCCAAAAGCTTCTTAAACTGATAAACAACTTCAGCAAAGTCCTAGGACAAAAAATCAATGTGCAAAAATCACTAGCATTCCTATACATCAACAACAAGTCAAGAACTGAATCAGGAATGAACTCCCATTCACAACTCCTATAAAAAGAATAAAATACCTAGAAGTATAGCTAACTAGAGAGGTGAAAGATCTCTACAAGGAGAACTACAAACCACTGCTCAAAGAAGTCAGAAATGACACAAACAAATGGTAAAACATTCCATGCTCACAGTTAGGAAGAATCAATATCATTAAAATGGCCATTACTGCCCAAAGAAATTTATAGATTCAATGCTATTCTTAATAAACCACCCTTGAGATTCTTCAAAGAACTAGAGAAAACTATTTTAAAATTCACATGGAACCAAAAAAGAGCCCAAATAACCAAAGCAATCCTAAGCAAAAATAACAAAGCTAGAGGCATCACACTACCCAACTTCAAACTATACTATACAGGGCTACGTAACCAAAACGTCATGGTACTGGTACAAAAACAGACACATAGACCAAAGGAACAGAACAGAGAACCCAGAAGTAAGACCTTCTACACCTACAACTATCTTTGACAAACCTGACAAAAACAAGCAATAGGGAAAGAATTCCGTATTCAATAAATGGTGCTGGGATAACTGGCAAGCCATATGCAGAAGATTGAAACTGGACCTCTTCCTTATACCATATACAAAAATTCACTCAAGATGGATTAAATACTTAAATGTAAAACCCAAAACTATAAAATAAAAACCTTGGAAGACAACCTAAGCAATATCAATCAGGACAGAGGCAGGGACAAAGATTTCATGATGAAGACACCAAAAGCAAACTCAACAAAAGCAAAAATTGACAAATGGGATCTAATTAAACTAAAGAGCTTCTGCACAGCAAAACAATTAACAGAGTAAACAGACAACCAAAGAATGGGGGAACATTTTTGCAAACTATGCATCTAACAAAGGTCTAATATCCAGCATCTATAAGGAACTTAAACAAATTTACAAGAAAAAAAAACAAACAACCCCATTAAAAAGCGGGCAAAGGACATAAACAGATACTTTTCAAAAGAAGACACACATATGGCCAACAATCACGTGAAAAAAAGCTCAGCATCATTGATCATTAGAGAAATGTAAATCAAAACCACAATGAGATACCATCTCACACCAGTCAGAATGGCTATTACTAAAAACTCAAAAAAAAAAAAAAAAATAACAGATGTTGACGAGGTTGCAGAGAAAAAGGAATGCTTATACACTGTTGGTGGGAGTGTAAATCAGTTCAACCATGGTGGAAGACAGTGTGGTGATTCCTCAAAGACCTAAAAACAAAAATACCATTTGACCCAGCAATCCCATTACTGGATATATACCCAAAAGAATATGAATTGTTCTGTTACAAAAACACATGCACGCATATGCTCATTGCAGCACCATTCACAAGGGCAAAGACATGTAATCAACCTGAACGCCCATCAATGATAGACTGGATAAAGAAAATGTAGTACATATACATCATGGAATACTATGCAGCCATAAAAAATAACGAGATCCTACCCATTCCAGGGGCATGGATGGAGCTGGAGGCCATTATCCTTAGGAAACAAACATAAGAACAGAAAAACAAATACTACATGTTCTCCCTTATAAGTGGGAGCTAAATGATTAGAACATATGGACACATAGAGGGGAACAAAACACAGCGGGGCCTATCAGAGGGTGGAAGGTAGGAGGAAGCAGAGGATCAGAAAAATAACTGAGTACTAGGCTTAATACCTGGTGATGAAATAATCTGTACAACAAACCCCCATGACACAAATTTACCTATGTACCAAGTCTACACATGTACCCCAGAACTTAAAAGTCAAAAAAATATATTTCCTCTTCTCTTCCTCTGGGACTCAACTATATGTTATAAATTGAGTGACAGTATCCCACCAATTTCTTACATTTTTCCAATCTTTTTTTCCTCTGAGCTTCGATTTGAATGATTTTGATGGACGAGTCTTTCAGTTCACAGATCCTTTGTTTCCAGAATGCTTTTAAGTCCTTCAATGAACTATCTATTTCAAATACCGTATTTTTTAGATCTAGAATTTTTACTTGGTTCTTTTCCATTTTCACTGTCTTCAGAATTTCCATTTTGTCCACCTTTTGTACACCGTTTCCACTTTGATATGTTTATGACAGTTATTTTAAAGTTCTTGTTTCTAATTTGAACATCTGGGTCATCTGTGGGTTTACTTCTATTGACTGCTTTTATCCCTCCGTAAGTGGTAATTTTTTATTGTATGAATGGACATTATAAATGATACTCTGGATTTTTAAAATATCTTCCTCTAAAAAGTGTTCAGTTCTTTTTTGGAAGGCAATTCCTGGCAGATTATGTTCATCCTATAGAGGCTTCGTTAGAGGATGGGTCTATTGCAGTTTCTGCAGAACATGGTCCTTGCTCCTAAAACTTGGCCTTTCTGGGATCTCAACTGAATTCTGGGACTATTCAATGAGATCTCTTTGCTTTCGCTGAGTCAAACTCCAATAATTCTGAATTTGGACTTCTGAATTTCCTAGTCAGCTCTCAGCCCTCCAGCGTCTGTTCTCTGTAGTTTCTCCTGGAGGTTTCTCCTGGAAAATCAGTACACACAACTGATTTTCAGCCAAGAACCGGAGTAGAATACCTACATAGATTTCTGGGCTCTTTATCTGCTATTCCTTTTTCTTTAGAACCCTGCTCAACAAATTCCAGTCACCGTAGGGGTACTAAACTGCCATCTCGGCTTCCTCCGCTCGGCCTCGGCTTCCTCCGCTCGGCCTCGGCTTCCTCCGCTCGGCCTCGGCTTCCTCCGCTCGGCCTCGGCTTCCTCCGCGCACCAAGACTGCCACGCTCTTCTTGGGTTTCACTTTGCTGTGCAGGAATCGCTGCCAGATAAAAAGCTGCTTAAATGTGGAACTCTCCGCTTGTGCTTCCCTTCCCTTTTTTTTTTTTTTTTT
>NW_016814645.1:0-1455 GCF_001698545.2 Rhinopithecus bieti | reverse complement strand
TTTTTGAGATAGAGTCTAGCTTTGTTGCCCAGGCTGAAGTGCAGTGGCACGATCTCAGCTCACTGCAACCTCTGCCTCCTGGGTTCAAGTGATTCTCGTGCCTCAGCCTGCCAAGTAGCTGAGATTACTGGTGTGCACCACCACGCCTGGCTAATTTTTGTATTTTTAGTAGAGACAGGGTTTCACCATGTTGGTCAGGCTGGTCTCAAACTCCTGACATCAAGTAATCTGCCCGCCTCAGCCTCCCAAAGTGCTGGGATTGCAGGCGTGAGTCACTGAGCCTAGCCATTTTTTTAAAAGTTTTAAGATACATTTAAGATTCTAATAAGCCTAACTGTAAGCAGAAACATAGTAAGAGCTGGCGTGTGAGGCAGTTTAATGAAGTGTGGTCCGAAACCAGAGTGCCCACACTCCCAGCTCAACCACTTACCACTTACCAGCTCCATGACCTTAAGAAAGGTCCTTAACCACAGAGTGCCTCAGTTTCTTCATCCGTAAAATAAGGATGTGTGTGTGTGTGTGTTTGGGTTGTAATAAAGACTAAGTTAATCCATGCAACAATACTTAGAGAGAGACAAAGGGGAATAGAACAGGATAGAAGAAAAGGAATGGGAAAGGAGATGGGAAAAACTCTAAGGTGGAAGACAGTAGATGGGAAGAGAAGAGCAAGATAGAGATAAATACATGCATAATGAATACTTGAAACCACAGACAGTAACATCTCAGGAAAGAAATCTACTAAGATTATGCATTTTGCAGTAAATTATTTATTTTTTTAAAAACACCACTATAGCCCGTAGTATAGAAATAGAATACTGTAAGATACCAAATAAAAAGGCACTCACTGCTTTTGTTTCTTTTCTACTCATTTTATAAAAGACAGAATTAGGGTAGAATATTTGGAACTATAAGGAGCCATTCTAATATCTAGAAGAGGTATTAACATTACCTGTACAGAAAATACTTCACTTCATCGAACTTAATTACAGTGTTCCTCTCACTGTTTTGGATAGCAAGCTACACATTTTGTACATTTCACAGCTTTGTTTATAGAGATGCGAATAAATAAATTAGCATAATGTTGTAAACTGACTGCAAATAGAATGATATTTAGGAAATAAGTTTTGTTGTAATTGAACAATAATACATTATAAAATTAATACATTAAACGATTCAGACCAAAACCTAAGAATCAATCATGTAGCATTAAACAATAGGAAAAAAGTCTTCTAAAATAGTATTTTTGCCCATCACTGGTGGACACGATATAAGTAAAAGAAGGTTGATTCTTCCTTACATCCCTTATATTTTTAACCTTACATTTCCAACAAAATTCTTTTGCAAGTTTTTCTATATATTAATTTCAAGGTGACTATGCAATATATAGTTGAAATATTTCCTAAGGATAATTATGTAGAAATTCAAAATATTTTAAAATATATCAGAATGACTTAT
>NW_016814644.1:4708-7862 GCF_001698545.2 Rhinopithecus bieti | reverse complement strand
CCTTTATCTTGTTAGCTTAGAGCGTATATGTTTAAGATTTAAAAGATTTTTTTTTCGTGATCTCTTTTCTTAAGCTCTTTAACACTCAGGTTTAAAAGTGTAATTTTTGAAGGATCTCCCTGGTTTAGTGGTTTGGAGATTAAATATTAGCCCTGAATTTCCTTTTGAAATATTAAAATTTCGGCCAGGCACAGTGGCTCACACTTGTAATCCCAGTACTTTGGGAGCCCAAGGCCAGTGGATCATGAGGTCAGGAGTTCAAGACCAGCCTGGCCAAGATGGTGAAACCCCGTCTCTAGTAAAATTACAAAAATTAGCCAGGCGTGGTGGCAGGCATCTGTAATCCCAGCTACTCGGGAGACTGAGGCAGAGAAATGCTTGAATCTGGAAGCCAGAGATTGCAGTGAGCCGAGATTATACCACTGCACTTCAGCATGGGCGGCAGAGTGAGACTCCATTTCAAAAAAAAAAATTAAAAATTCAGATGTCTGGGCAGGGTCGGGGAGTGGTAGAGGGATGGGGGTAGAAATAATTCTTAACTTTTTGTTATTTAGCTAAAGGAAACATTTTCCCAAGATTTGTTTGGTTGATGAGAATATGTATTTTGGGAGCTCTCTAAAGTAACAGATGATTTAAAGATTACTGACTTTATTATTAGAAAGATAAATATGGCAAACTAAGAAAGAAGACTGATGGTCTCTATGAGATCTTTAGAAAAAAGGATGATAGGAATAGTTTATCCTTGAGCTTACTGTAAATAATTCAGGTTTACCATAGGACAGATTCTCATTTAATGGTTCTACACATGTATCCTTTTTAAGCCAAAAAATAAGTATTGAACTATAATATCAAGCTTATGTCCTACCCATTCACAACTTTTACAATTTTCCATATCCCATTCAATTCATGTATAATACTTCTATAGCAATTTTAATAATAGCATCCTCTACTGCTCTTTCAGTTTATATACCTTGAAAATTTTAAGGCCTCTATATCTAATAACCATGTGACAATTTTAGATCTCTTTAAAAAGGTAATATGTTTAATTCAGGAATTGCGGAAAGCCTTGCAGCAGCTACAAGAAGAATTGCAGAATAAGAGCCAACAGCTTCATGCCCGGGAGGCTGAAAATACAATGAGATTCGAACCCAGGAACAAAACATCCAGCACCTAAACCATAGTCTGAGTCACAAGGAGCAATTGCTTCAGGTGAGTTTACATGATTTCAATGAAAACTGGGCTCATAGAACTCTGAAATTTGTTTATATAAATTTAAGATATTATTCCACCTGTGTTGAGTCCCTGCTATATGGGAAACATTGAGAGGTGGGAATCAAGAAGATTCAAAATAAATAGAAAATATAATTTGTGAATTACGATGCTTACTAACAAGTGTAAGAAACAGTACATAGAGCCCTGATTTAAATAGTTTTTTTATGAAGTCTTTTATAAATACTTAATATTCAGAAAATAGTCATTAAGCACCTCTGTGAGTCACATACTTTTCTGGGTGTTGGGAAGACAAAAGATTTGGCTACTGCTCTCAGTTTAATAGATGAAGACAAAAAACTGTACAGAAACTTCCACAGAGTCATTTTGATGATAGAATGAAAGTTTGAGGGGAAAAGGGAGCGTTAAGAAAATACTGATCTGTTCTGCCACCTACTCTAAGCTTCAGTCACATTGAATCCACTACATTTCACTGAATGTACAATTTTTTCATTGTATGCGTAGTGTGCATATTTTTTTTCTCTAGCATACAGTCCTCTGCCTTCTTCACTTAGGAAATCCCAGTCCTTTAATTAAGACTCTCCACAAATGTTACCTCTTCTGTGAGGTCTTTACTGACACCTGCAGGCAGAGTTAAGCAGTGCATCCTGTGTTCTCCTGGTAGCTAGCGTAGGATGCAGAACAGTTAATTCTATGTGTTGTGTCTGTTGTATGTTGCAGAATAGTTTACAATTTGTATGTCTGTTATCTCTGCTAAACTTGTTACTTTTGAGGAGAGTGATCACATCTTGTTTTTTTTTTATCCTGAATAACAAATTACTTGGCAATTTAGTTAATATTGGATAAAAGAATAAAAGAAACGATTTTTTGGTCTCAGGAATTTCGGGAGCTCCTACAATATCGAGATAACTCAGACAAAACCCTTGAGGCAAATGAAATGTTGCTTGAGAAACTTCGCCAGCGCATACATGATAAAGCTGTTGCTCTGGAGGTGTGTATCATCATTTTGCCCACTATGCTATGGATTATTCTATCTGCATAGGTATTATAGAAATTTGTGTTTACTTAAATTTGCTGCTGTGGGATTTGGTTTTTTAGTCTGCCATCTTGTGGAATAAGAGTGATCAGGATAGTAAATCTTACAGAGCTTTAGGAGTCTTCCTTTCCTTGCAGCGGGCTATAGATGAAAAATTCTCTGCTCTAGAAGAGAAAGAAAAAGAACTGCGCCAGCTTCGTCTTGCTGTGAGAGAGCGAGATCATGACTTAGAGAGACTGCGAGGTGTCCTCTCCTCTAATGAAACTACTATGCAAGTGAGAGCAAAACCTATCTCTGACTTGGTGTTCCTCTCCCACTTGTATTCTAAGCCCGAAGCACGACCCCCTTCCATCATTTTCTGCAAACCAGGGATTTTGCTTTATAAGGGGGGAGAAAACCAAAAATAGCAGTCACTAGTTCCATCATTGTCGATTAGGAAGTGAGAGATTTTAGCACTTCTACTTTCTTTTGTAATATGAACTTTGTGAGGAGAGCCAGTGAATATTGATTTCTGTTTACATAGTTCTGATTTATTTCCAGTTCTTGTTCATACATAAATACACATGCACACACACTGTCCTCTCTCTCTCTCTCTCTTACTTTTACTGAAGCATTACCAGGGTGCAACTATTAAATTGTGTCTTCTACCTTAATATTATCTACATGTCCATGAATTGCCATAATTAGAACACTTGTTTATCAATATTTACTGTGGGCCTTTTTGCATATTTATTTTAGAGCTTAGGTATCTATCTGCCACTTTTTTGAGAAATCCTTTATAGTGTAGTGCACTTCCTCCAAAATGCTTCCTTTTATCATATATTCTATATTTAATCTCTCCACAAACTAGATAAAAGTTTCTAAAAACCAAAAAAAAAAAAAAAAAAA
>NW_016814644.1:0-2325 GCF_001698545.2 Rhinopithecus bieti | reverse complement strand
GGTCCTGCTGTGTGCTTCAGAAATTGTTTCTAAAGTAGACCTAACAACATTATTCTAAATTATCTAAGTCTTTGGCAAGAGGCCAGGATCTTTGAGTTTTCTTTTTAACCTTTTTGTGATTTGGAAGAATTAGTTTTTATTATACCTCAGAAAAAAAAAAATTATGCACGGCTGGTAATAGAATAATGGAGATGATGGAAATTACAGGAGATTTTTCAACTCAAGAAGATTAATGGTTGTATTCTTCTACATCTACTTCTCTAAATTTACATGCAAAAGAAATCACCTGAATAGCTTTTTTTTTTTTTTTTTTTTTTTACTTTAAGTTCTAGGGTACATGTGCATAACGTGCAGGTTTGTTACATATGTATACTTGTGCCATGTTGGTGTGCTGCACCCATCAACTCGTCAGCACCCATCAACTCATCATTTACATCAGGTATAGCTCCCAATGCAATCCCTCCCCCCTCCCCCCTCCCCGTGATAGGCCCCGGTGTGTGATGTTTCCTTTCCCGAGTCCAAGTGATCTCATTGTAGCTTTTAAAGATGTAGATTGTGAGCTCAACTCCAGAGAAAGAAATTAGGAGGTATAGATGGGACTTAAGAATTTGCATTTCTAACAAGTTTCCAGGTGATAGTGATGCTGCAGGTTCATGGACTGCACTGGAGGAGCACTGCTAAAACTTTTAAATACTACCAGAAAAGAGCGCCAAGGCAGATAGAGCACAGTATATGTCTTGTATGTTATTTATTAGGTTTTTTTTCCACAATTTTCACAGATATTTTATTAAGGTACTTTAATAATATACTGATACTTCTAAAATGGTTATATTCAAATCTCCAAAGAGCCCACATTTTACTTACTGAAAATGGAAGTTTTTTTTTTCATATTTCCCTTAGAAATTGTGACAAGAGCTCAGCTTCTCCCTTAAAACAGTAGTACTTTTCCTCAGAGACAGTTGGTGTTATGATTCATCATCTTATACCCTCAGTAATTTTAATATCAATTTATGATTTCCAGATTTTCTGTTTAAATGTAGACTTTCTGTGCATTAATAGTTAAAATGTTCTAGCTCTTTCCCTTATTGTGTCATCATCTGTCTTAGAAACTGGGGTTTGAAATGAAACAAGCTGAGTTTGGTGATTTTGAGGTTGAGATTCTCCTAATCATGTGGTCTGATAAAATGTTTATGTGTGTAATTGATTCATTCAGTAAATATGTAGTGAGTGTCTGTTATGTGCCAGACACTGTACTGGGTGCTTGAGATTCAGCACCAAGTTGCCTTTAGGAAACTTCACATTCCATGTAGGGGAAGCAGAGAGAGAGAGAGAGAGAGAGAGATTAGATAATGGTAAGTGCATTGAAAAAAAAAAACAAAACAGGCACAGTAAAGAGTGTTGGAGATAGAGAAGAGATTGCTGGGTTTAAAAAAAAAATTTCCCACCTTTATTGAGGTATAATTGACAAATATTGTATATATTCAAAGTGTACAACATGATGTGTTGATATACGTATGCATTGTGAAGTGATTGCCACAATCAAATTAACACAGCCGTCACTACACATTTTATGCGTATATGGTGAAGACGCTTAAGATGTACTCTCTTAGCAAATTTCAAGGAAATGATACAGTATTATTAACTAAAGTCACCATGCTATACATTGGATCCCCAAAACATATTCATCTTATACCTGAAAGCTTGTACCCTTTGGCCAGCAAGATTGCTGTTTGAATAGGGTATGCAGGGAAGACCAACCTGATAAGGTGACATTTGGCCAAGACCTGAAGGGAGCAAACCACACAAATGTTTGAGTGAAGAGCAATCTTCCCCTAAGAAGCAGCTATGCAAGAATAAAGACATTTGTTATACTAATTCAAACCAGAATCTTAATACCTTAGCCTGATAGTTCTAGCAGAACCTATTTCAGATTCTCTTATCTGTTATAGGTGTGTTAAATTCAGTTTTTTCCCCAATATTCTGCCTATGAGACTTTATTTCCATTCACTTAACTATGTTTTCCCTGTAAACTGAAAGCAAGGGAACTATTTCCTAAGGACCCACTGTTTTCTGTTGTTTGTTTGTTTTTTACAAATGGTTGACTTCGAAGAAATAATACCAGAACAAAAAATTTGTTTTACTAGAATATCTTTCTAATGTTATTGTGATTTCCTTTTACTAGGCTGCTGCAGAGAAGATGGTGCAAGCCTTAATGGAAAGAAATTCAGAATTACGGGCCCTGCGCCAATATTTAGGAGGGAGAGACTCCCTGATGTCCCAAGTACCCATCTCTAACCAACAAGCTGAAGTTACCCCACTGGCCCC
>NW_016814643.1:12374-14765 GCF_001698545.2 Rhinopithecus bieti | reverse complement strand
AAAAAAAAAAAAAAGAAATACAGAAAGAATGATGAAACTAGAATATAACTGTTTTCCAATCCCTAATAAACTAATGCATCTAGGCAATTATCAATAGCTACTTTAAACTATTAGGGAATAAGCTGATGGCATCTTTACAGGAAGATAAGCCCGACCACCTAACCCTACCTATCAACCTTAACTTCACTTTAAAAGATAAACAACCAGATATAATCGTTCTTCCTGATGTGATGCAGTAGGAAGCTCAATTAGCTACCTATGAAATGAATTTGCCAAATTGTTGAACATGAATCTCATAACGTACCAAATCTATCACGTTTTATACTTGTATTTTGACATAATAGGCTTTCAGAAAAGTTGCAAGAATAGTAAAAGTAATTTCCATACACTTTTCATACAGCTTACCCAAATATTAACATTTTGCCATATTTATCTTTCTTCTTCTTCCCGTTCTTCCTCCTCCTTCTCTTAATTCTCTCTCTTTCTCTCTTTAATTATGAATCCATACAGTAATGCATAGCTTAGTGACAAGGCTATGTTCCGAGAAATGTGTCTTCAAGTAATTTCATCATTGTGTGAACATTATAGAGTGTACTTACACAAACCTAGATAGTACCACCTACTACATACTTTGGCTATATGGTAAAGATTATTGCTCCTAGACTACATATCTGTACCATGTGTTACTGTTTTGAACACTGTAGACAATTGTACCACAACAGTAAGTATTTTTGTGTCTAAACATATCTAAACATAATAAAGCTAATATATTTCTCTATGATGTTATGAAGACTATGATGTCAATAAGCAATGGGAATTTTTCAGCCCCATTATAATCTTATGGGACCACCTTTGCATATGTCATTCATCATTCACCAAAATATCATTATGTGGTATGTGACTGTGTGTCTATATATTTATATATGTTCACACATGTATGCATTTTTAAACCATTTAATAAGTTATAGATGTGACACTTTCCCCCTAAACATTTCAGTGTGTTTTTCTAAAAGTAAGGACATTCTGTTACTAAGTCACAGTACAATGATAAAAACCAAGAGGAAGTAGTCATATAATAGTGTGAACTGTTTACAGACTTTAACAAATTTTGTCAATTGTCTCAATAACGTCCGTTATAGCAAAATGAAATCTATCATTATGCATTGCTTTTAGTTTTCATGTGTTTTTAGCATCTTTTAATCTGTAACAGTTCCTCAGACTTCTTTTGTCTTTTTTATGATAGCAACATCTTTTAAATGTAAATGACTTAACGGGTGCAGCACACCAACATGGCACATGTATACATATGTAACAAACCTGCACGTTGTGCACATGTACCCTAGAACACCAACATGGCACATGTATACATATGTAACAAACCTGCATGTTGTGCACATGTACCCTAGAACTTAAAGTATAATAATAAAAAAAATTAAAAAGTGCAGCAGAGTTTTGTTTTATTCTTCTATAGAATATCCTTGTATTGGAGTACCTTCCATTATATGGGAAATACAGGAGAATGAGGAATATATTAAAAAACATTGTAGGCAGCCAGTCATGATGGCTTATGCCTGTAATCCCAGCATTTTGGAGGGCTAAGGCAGAATTATCGCTTGAGGTCAGGAGTTTGAGCAACGTAGTGAGAAAAAAAATAAAAATAAAAAAACATTAGCCAGCCATGGGGGTTGTTCTCCTGTAGCCCCAGCTAATTTGGAGGCTGAGGGTGGAGGCTACAGTGAGCCTTAATCATGCCACTGCACTCTAACCTGGGCAAGAATGTGACCCTGTCTCAAACAAATAGGAAACACTGCAAGGGCAAGCAGACAAATCCAGAATATGAGAACTTCCACAGGACAAAAGTCTTGGTTTCTTCAACAAATTAAAGACAGATAGAAAATAAAGTGATTATTATAGATTAAAAATCACAGGGAATATATTCAAATGTACTATGCAGAACTGATTAAGATTCTGATTTTAATGAACCAACTTTAAAATGTACATCTTTAGCAGTAAGATAAATTTGAATCTTACTGGATATAAAGAATTATTGTGAATTATTAGATACATTAATGTTATTATATAATTTTCAAAAATATTTCTTGTCTTCTAGAGATATGTGCTGAATTATTTATGGTTAAACTGATAACATCTGGTTGGTGGTGAAACTGATAGGCAAAGACAAACAAGAATGCCTATATGTTAATTAATGAATAGCTTGGGACAGAGGTACATGAGGAGTTGTTATGTCATTCTCTTCCTTTCGTATATAATAGAAAGTTTCTTAATTAAACATTCTAAACAAAGATTTGTGGAGGGGTGACTAGGCAGAGCATACAAGATTTTTAAGGCAGCGAGAAGACTATATGCTATTTTTTTTTTTTTTTTTTTTTT
>NW_016814643.1:5337-9010 GCF_001698545.2 Rhinopithecus bieti | reverse complement strand
TTTTTTTTTTTTGAGACGGAGTCTTGCTTTGTCGCCCAGGCTGGAGTGCAGTGGCGCAATCTCGGCTCACTGCAACCTCTTCCTCCCAGGTTCACGCCTTTCTCCTGTCTCAGCCTCCCGAGTAGCTGGGACTACAGGCACCCGCCACCACACCCGGCTAATTTTTTGTATTTTAGTAAAGATAGGGTCTCACCGTGTTAGTCAGGATGGTCTCGATCTCCTGACCTCGTGATCCACCTGCCTCAGCCTCCCAAAATGTTGGGATTACATATGTGAGCCTCCATTCTTTATTTTAAAAAATATTGCTATATGTCCTAAGTCTCCTTCCTGTTTTGGGGAACTCCTGATTTTATGAGTACTGTTGGCAAGTGGAGTGTGCCTCTTTTCTTTATGAAACCTAAAGATGCCTGCTTGCTTTCCCAGTCTTACTTGGAGTTAAGGTGCAAACACATGACCTAGGTCCACTAATAAAATGTACATACCTCAGACTTTGAATCAAGAGCTAGTGGTGCTAAGACTGGAATACACATATAATTCTGCAAGAGGCCATGGTGATAATACCAAAATGATGCTTTTAGTCAGCAGTAGTATTAAGTCTGATAGAAGCATCCAGAGAGCAATATATTCAGAGTGGGTTGGTATGAAAATTAAATGAGTTTTATGAGTCATGGTGTTACACAATGTTCTGATGGTTGTGTTCTTAACAGTTAATTCTAGCACTGATATATGGAGGCCACATTTATGATTGTGGCTCCTTTTCAGGCCACTCAAATCCTGTTCTACTTCATTTGTCTCATACTCAGTTTCTCCGTTCTGCCTTTTCTGATTGCTGAGTTGGTTGGAAAAAATGTCTGGACTTGATTTTGCCCCTGAATCACCTTTAATTCCATTCTTTTCACATAAGTAAATGTCTTTCTTCTTCCCTTATTTAGTCAGGCTCTGTAAAATATTAATTCAGCCCAGGTACACATGCTAGGATCCCATATATCTACAAAAGGGAGGCTAATATTAAAAGCAAGGTACTATGAAAACCATGAGATAAACTCATTTTCTCCATTAACTTTCTTGTAATTACTTTTCATCTTTTCCCATGTTTTAAAAGCAATACCTCAAAGACATTTAAAGTTAGTCTTAGGTAACTTTCTGTTGTAGTGCAACTTCAATAATTTTAAAAGGTATGTTCTAATTATAGAAAAGTATTAAACATTGTGCTACCAAAGGAGGAAAGTAACAGCAGATACAAAGATAAGTTTTAGAATAACAGAAGGTGAAAATTCTTATTTAGGGAATAAAGACCAGAAAATATCAATTGGATCAATGACAAATGTGATAAAGAAAATAAATCACCCTCCCTCTCTATTTTAATTTTCCCTGTTCATATTGACGTACAATAAACCAGCAAATCAATAATTATTTCAAACAACTTGTCAGAGATCCACTGCTATTTAGATTGGGGTTGCAGGCTAGTAAACAAGAAAAGAGCAAACACTTTGATGGGAAAGAAGGGTCATTAGCAAGGATGAAAATAGTATACTAAGAAAAGACAAATGATGCCATCATGAATTGAAGACCATCTTTATAACTGCTTATCTTCCAAGCTATTTACCCTTACCTCATCACAAAGGGCAGCACACAGAGACTAGTCAGTATTGTGTGGCTTTGTACTTCAGCAGGTTGGCAGAATGTTCTTATTGAGCTGTGTAAGGTAGGCCAAGATGTATTACGGTTTTATAAACTTGGTAATTTCATTCAATAAAATAAAGCAAAACAAAAGTGAGTAAAGGCTTTACATCCACAGAATTTAATTGAAATATTACTGCATTATTTGCTTTCCAACTTACTAAAATCCACATATGTTGAAAAGTTAGTAACATAGTTCTTTTATAATGGCCACAATATTCCCCATGATGCTTAAGGAATCCCTCAGCAGCCCTTACACTGAAGCTGTAAGAACCAGTCACATGAGAGAAGCAGTGCTAAACCAAGGTAAGGTTGACCCTTTCAGATACGCCTGCTCTAATGGAAGCATCATGAAGACCTGCTGGAATAGAGAGTATTTAGTGGTCCAATAGCTCTGCTGTTGAGGATCTTTCACTGTGGAAAAGGGGCCTCTGTTACCTTGTTTATAAATCAACTGTACTGCAACTATCTCAATATTTACTTCTCGTTGAGCATGGGAGATTATTGGGAGCAAGTGTAGATGAGGTACAATATTATTTATCTCTTTTGCTTTACAATAGAAAATTAAATTAAAATGATGTTAAATTTCTGCTTAATAAAAAATGATTGGTATGTTTTTTTCTTTTCAAGGCATTTTCTTAAGAGAGTGCAGAATTCTCACTTGTTCTTTGATGGATTTCTCTGGTACTAGATGATATGGCTCTATGAATGAAGTAAGTTTTAAAACAGTCTGATGTCGGGTTTAATGAAAAAAATTGAAAACCATATGTATAAAAAATATAGCTGTTACTAGACAATTTTAAGCCACATTGATATGTCATAGGCAGAAAATATTTTGATGACTAACTGTGGTTATCTTAACTAAGGTCTTCTTATTTATTCATTTTCTAACTCATTTCTTCAAAGACATTAAGTTGACTTTGGGATCCTTCTTACCATGGTAAGTAAGTAACCAACGTGTGTTTTCCAAAGCTCTGTGGGGAATCGTAATTTTCTGTGAAGGATTTTCCTAAATGTTGAAATGTCCTTCCTGGTTCCCAATGACTAAATTCCTACTTGGCTTGAATTTTATAACAAGACTTTGGAAACCATTTTTTCTCAGAGAAACATTTCACATTTGACTAATGTTTCTGCAAAACTACGTAAAACATAGATTGCCTGAAACTGAATGCTCCCTGCATTTAGACCATGTATCTGTGTGGTTCGGGCCCAGGCGACAGAGAACTTTTTTCTCACTCTCAGCAGTAAATTTTAGACTGGTTGAACAACCCAGACACCTTCAGTATTTTAAGGCACAGAATCAGTCTAGGAATGCGTCGGTGAGATGAAGCTTAGTACTGGCCAAAGTCTGGAAATAGTCAGTGTAATACTGTGAGCTTCTGGGGCTGGGCCCAACGTTGACTTAAGACAGGAAATGTGTGCTCCGTGGCTCTCTGTCAGACCTACTTGGGCCTAGGTAAGACGTGAAGAAATCACAAAACATACTTGGGGTTTTATAGCTCCAACTGGTAAATTCAACATTAAGCCTCCCTTTCCTGCCTTCTGACCTAATAGGAATTCTCTTCTTAGTTGTGTTTAAATATTACCTAGTGTATTCTGGCTTTTGGTAATTAGAAAAGCAGAAGTCTACAACATGTGCTATGTCTCTCAATTTCAGACTGCAGTGATATCATAAGTAAAAGGAGCACCATTCATCACATGGGGCAGGCTAGAAAATTAGGAAAAAAAGAGTTATTTTCTATAATAAAATCCAGACTGAAATTGAAATGGCAAAGAAAAAATGCAGAAAGGAAAAGAGATGACCCTGACTCGTATATTTTAAACTTGAAAACTATTAAACTGAGCTATTTAAATTTATTTATATAATATAAATAATATATATAATTGATACATTATGTTTTATTATAATTTAGTACTTAGTGTATAGATTTAAAGAAAAATGTAAAGAAATCATTAAGTGTAGGGAAATATATTTTGCTTTAACTTTGAGCAA
>NW_016814643.1:0-1984 GCF_001698545.2 Rhinopithecus bieti | reverse complement strand
CGTTCCTCCCCCCCCCCCCCCCCCCCCCCCCCCCCGCGCGGGCCGCGCCCCCCCCCCCCCCCCCCCCCCCACGCCTGGCTAATTTTTTGTGTATTTTTAGTAGAGACGGGGTTTCACCTTGTTAGCCAGGATGGTCTCCATCTCCTGACCTCGTGATCTGCCCACCTCGGCCTCCCAAAGTGCTGGGATTACAGGCGTGAGCCACCACGCCCGGCGTAAATTCTAGTTTTTAATTTTTGGTTTGTCATTTACTATTTTAGGACATAAAGATGTATACATATATATGGAAGTAAAGTACATATTATTTGTTTATATATAAATATAACTTTTACATATAATATACAAATAATAAATTTTTCAGACATTTGGAAAGTTTTTGAAGAATATTGCTTGCAAGTTATTGTGAAATTTGTATTTTCCCATAGATTATTCACTGAAATATGTGATAACTATTGATAAAATGACATGATGCCACATTTTTGTGGGTAGCCACGAAAGTAGGCAATCAGACAGCCATTTATTGCAGCAAACAATTCTTAATGACTTGCACCCTGAAAACTATAGAAACCAACTAGAGAAACTCAAAAATTATTCCAAACGCTAATATTCAACCCTTAAGACATATAACATCTCTCAAATGTAACTGTGTGTGACTATTTGTCTGGCTGAGTTATCCCTCTGGATGTAGACAGGTCAGTGGATTCTGATTTTAGTAGCCATATGATTCTCACTTTATTCACTTTCTAACTGTAGTAATTTCTAGGTCACAAGATAGGAAAAAAACGTTGTCAAAACTCTAGAGGAGTAGCATTTAATGGTTTTTACACTGTCAAATTTTGCTAAGAAGTTCACTTCAGAAAACTTAAGACAGTGCCAAGAATGTAATATGATACACAGTCGTTTGCTTTCCAGTCCTTATAGGACACAGGTGTTATGACTTTGATTTTAGTAGCAGAAGCTTTTAATTTGTGCAACAAGTGGGTAATTTGGTGTAGATAGAGCAGCTTAATTTTCTTTGCAGCTGCAATTAACTTCAGATGAAATCGTCAGATTAACTCAAGATACAGGTATCATAAAATTATTTCATTCAAGAAATATTTATAAAATATCAGGTGCGTGATAGGCTGTCTTTTTGACACTGGAATTAAAATGAGACCACATCCCAGACTTAAATATATGTACCATTTACTTTCAGAATCAAGAAAAGTAATAATGACCATAGTAGAATAACATCTATTTATTAAGCCTTAGTTTTATTTCCAGCCCAGGGCTAAGCACCAGGGTTGGATATTAAGAACAATGGCTTTTGTTCCATAAATTTATTATCTACTGACAGTGAAAGCCACCAGGTTTGTAACACAATAATTAAGAGAGGCACAGGGTGCTTTGGGAGCTCAGGGGGGACAGCTGACATAACTTGGACTAGGGGTAGAAGAGGCCAGGAAAGAACATTGAGAAAGATCTCAGGAGGAAATCATGCTTTCAAAATTAAATCTTAGAGGGTTTGGAACTAGTCAGGCAAAAATTATGTTAAGAAATATATGGTGATAATATGTGCACAAAGTGCTGCAAACTTACCAATTATAGCATTAAATTATAGTTTGTGGGAGATTCAGGAAATATTTATGTGGAAAATGTTATTAAGCCTTGATTTTGAAGAATGAATGATATCAAGCAGGTTGACATGAGAAGAAAGAGCATTTCAACAAAAGTGAAAAAACATGCGCAAAGAATCCAAGTATGAAAGTAGGTATTTGTTTGATCTTACTATGAGCATTCCATTAGATGCACACACCCTTCCTGAGGAACCGCCCAGGGATGTGCTTTGTTGTGAAAGTGTTATATCTTCATCTTACAGAATAGCAGATGATCGATAATGTCTAATCTTCAAAATTATCTTCTAGAGTAGAAAGATAATAGATAATATCTAAAACTTAAAAACCAAGGACAAGGAGCAAATTTTGCTCCCCCTCCCATCCCCACT
>NW_016814642.1:6994-10709 GCF_001698545.2 Rhinopithecus bieti | reverse complement strand
GCCAACATGATGAAACCCTGTCTCTACTAAAATGCAAAATTAGCCATGCATGTGGTGCTTGCCTATAATCTCAGCTACCCAGGAGGCTGAGGCAGGAGAATCACTGGCACCTGGGAGGCAGAGGCTGCAGTGAGCTGAGATCATGCCACTGCACTCCAGCCTGGGTGACAGAGTGAGACTCTCTCTCTCAAAAAAAAAAAAAAAAAAAAAAGTCCCAAGCCCCATTTGTTTCCTTTTAATCTTCCTTTCTTTAGTATTAATTCTTTGATGGTGTAAAAGAAATGAGCAACAGTTAAAGTCATTCTTATAATCATTTCATTTGAAGAGTTCTCATCCTATGTGAATTCCCTGGTGTAGCGTAATATACGAACGATGGCTATAAGCTTTTCCATATTCATCATTTGTACTTGACCAGTAAGATACAGACCATAGGTAAAGACTATATTCCTCCCCATGCTCCAACTTCAACACACTCACAGGACTTTTCTCTAGTTGGAATTCTCTGATGGTGAAAAGGGAAATGCTGGATGCCTCTCCTCTAGTAGACTTTTGCTTTCAAATAACGCATTAACTGTGGATAACAGCAATCTCACATTTATGACATTTGCCTGGAAGATTTGGGCTGTGACTAAACGTCTTTCTACATCTATTACGTTCATTCACATTCCCAGTTTTCACAATAACATTGATCAAGTTTCCCTGCAGCATGAATTCTCTGGTTTGAACCAGCACCATATTGATAAAATTTATAGCTGTTTCCCTTCAGTGTCAATTATCTCACGTGGTGAAAGTTCTGAATCGTCTGCCAGTATCTGACTGAATACACATATGCACTGACCCAGCGATTCCATTCCTAAGTATATACACAAGAGAAATACATGTATGTACACCAAGACAAGTATGCTCTCAGAAGCATGATTTATTATGACCCTAAGCTGTAAACAATGTAAAAGCTCATCAATAGGAGAATGGATAAATTGTGATATAATCATATAATAGAATTCTATCCTGGATAAAATAAATAAACTTCTGCCACATGCACTAATGATTAGATTCAGGGACATGATGAATGTAATAAGCCGTACATGAAAGAATGCATGATAATCCAATTTATAGAAAGGTTTATAATATGTAAAACTAATTTGTAATGTTAGAAGTCAGAATCATGGTCAACTGTGAGGAGGTAACAACTAATTTTATTTTGTATTTGCAATGAGAAATACAGTTTATACCTTCTTCTTCTTTTTTTTTTTTTTTTGTTGAGACGGAGTCTCACTCTGTTGCCTGGGCTGGAGTGCAGTGGCCGGATCTCAGCTCACTGCAAGCTCCACCTCCCGTATACCTCCTTCTTTTAAAGAACCTCTCTACTCACTGTATAGTCCATGGACCGCAGTCAGTTGGCCAACTAGTTATTACTGATTAACAAAACGATATGTGTTGAAATGGAAAATGTGATTTTCAATGTTTATAACACCTTGACAGAGGAAGTTTTTGTCTGCTGAAGCTAGTAATAAAAAAATTTGGACTTTTTAATTATTTTGTCATGTAATTTGTCTAATAATACTTGTGTGTGTGTGTGTGTGTTTTACAGGCTGGCAAATAGTAGGTTACCATGTGGTATAGTACCTTAAACTGTTGGATATTATTATGCTTGCAAGCAACATCATCTACAGGGTTTACTATGACTTAACATTTTTTTACCAAAAAAAGCCACATTACTTACTGAATTCCCATGGTTTCTACCTTGTGAGTTTTCTGATGGACAATGAGGTTTGACTTACAACTGAAGAACTTCCCACACTGTTTACATTCATATGGTTTCTCTCCTGTGTGAGTTTTCTGATGGCGAATGAGGTTTGATTTCCTACTAAAGGCTTTCCCACACTGAGGACACCCATTGGATTTCTCTCCTGTATGTATCCTGTGATGAACAGTGAGGATTGCCTTCTGGCGGAAGGACTTCCCACATTCATTACAAATATAGGGTTTCTCCCCTGTGTGAATTCTCTGGTGGAGAGTGAGGGTTGTCTTTTGGCAGAAGGACTTCCCACATTCATTGCAAATATAGGGTTTCTCTCCTGTGTGAGTTCTCTGATGCACAGTGAGGGTTGTCTTCTGGATAAATGCCTTCCCACACTCATTACACTGATATGGTTTCTCTCCTGTGTGAGTTCTCTGGTGATCAATGAGGTATGACTTCTTCCTAAAGGCACTTCCACACTGAGGACATTCATAGGCTTTCTCCCCCGTATGTGTTTTGTGATGTCTAGTGAGGGTGGCCTTCTGGCGGAAGGACTTCCCACAATCCATACAAATAAAGGGTTTCCCCTCTATATGTGTTTTCTCATGAAGGGTGAGGGCTGTCTTCTGACGGAAGGCCTTTCCACATTGATTGCAAACATAAGGTTTTTCACCTGTGTGAATTCGCTGATGTTCAATGAGGTATGATTTCCTTCTAAAGTTATTCCCACAGTAAGGACAGTGAAAGGGTTTCTCTTCTGTTTGTGGTCTCTGAGGCATAATAAAGACAGACTTTCTGCAGAGGAATTTCCCATATTTGTTGTAGGCAGAGGGCTTCTTTTCCATAAGATTACTTGGATGGACACTGAGGCTTGACTTTTCTATGAAGGCAATTCCATCTTTATTGTAGTCAAAGGTTCTTTCTCCTCTGTGAGCTCTAGTATGTGTAAATAGCATTCCTTTCATCAGGAAGGATTTTTCACATTCATTATGGTCAAATGGTCGCTCTGGAGCTTGAGCCTTCTGATGCTGAATAAGCTCCTGTTTACCACTGAGAACTCTTTCTGTTTGTTTCTGGAGATTCACTGCAGGATGAATTTTCTCATGCTTGGTACTGAGGAGTGATTTCTCCCATCCAGTACTGTCCCCAAACTTCTCTTTTATGGGGCTTATATTTCTAATGACTAGTTCTGAAATATTTTTCAAAACTTTTCCATCAGGTTTACATTCACATAGTACGGTTTTTGAAATACGGTTCTTGCCTAGAGTAAGTGCTTTACTATAAATATTACTTCTCTCCTTAATTAGTTTTTTGTGATTGATGAATATGAGGGATTTAGAATGCCTGTCTTGGTATTCTTTGAACTTCACTAAGACATCTTCAGTTTTCCCATCTTCTTCTAGAAAAGAATACAATTAACACTGTGAGTCTTCACATAAATGCTATGGATTGGGTATACATCCAGACAAACTATGGTGAGACCATCTAACTACTGTGATCTACAAAAAGGCCAGAATAAATTACCTCTTGGCAGCGAAAATGTATAAACACAAATACAAATCTTGCTACTCTGTTAAAATGAAGAAAAACTGGCATAAGCAAAAAACACTCATATCTTTGGCATGTTATAAATATAAGCTGCACTGAGAAGGTATAAGAAACACAAGGATGGCCAGGTGCAGTGGCTCATGCCTGTATTCCCAATACTTCAGGAGGCCAAGGTGGGCGGATCACCTGAGGTCAGGAGTTTGAGACCAGCCTGGCCAACATGGAGAAACCCTGTCTCTATTAAAAATTCAAAATAAGCTGGGCATGGTGGCGCATGCCTGTAATTCCAGCTACTCGGGAGGCTGAGGCAGGAGAATTGCTTGAACCAGAGGGGCAGAGGTTGCAGTGAGCCGAGATCATGCCATTGCACTCCAGCCTAGGCAACAAGAGCGAAAGTCTGTCCCAAAAAAAAAAAAAAAAAAAAAA
>NW_016814642.1:0-3179 GCF_001698545.2 Rhinopithecus bieti | reverse complement strand
AAAAATTAGCTGGGTGCGGTGGCGGGCGCCTGTAGTCCCAGCTACATGTGAGGCTGAGGCAGGAGAATGGCATGAACCCCGGAGGCGGAGCTTGCAGTGAGCCGAGATTGCACCACTGCACTCCAGCCTGGAGGACAGAGCCAGACTCCGTCTCAAAAAAAAAAAAATTTTTTTTTTACCTTGCCAAATGAGAGGCCTAACCTTTAACTTCAGTTTCAGGGTGGTAATTTTTAAGGCCTTTGAATGTCATGGCTAATAGTTTATTTGTTTGCTGGGGAGTCTTTGGCTGGCCAGACAGTAACAATGTGATTTAGGGTAGGGGTTTTGAGTCATGCACCAAGCATCAGCTCAGCTTCCTAAGGCACTGGAAACTGAGCTCAGCCACCTGGGCAATCAGGCCTATTTGATGGAGCCCCAATAAAAACTTTGGACACTGAGGCTGTGCTGAGCTTCGCTGGTTGGCAGTACTCTGTATGCATTGTCACACAGTGTTGCCAGGATTGCTATCCCTGACTCCACAGCAATAGGGCAACTAGAAGCTGCAAGTTTGGCACTTTCCCGTACACTGCCTATTTCCTTCTTCCCTTGACTGATTTTAATCTTTTCCTGTAACAAATTGTAACTGTGAGTGTAACAGCTTTCACTGAGTTCCATGGGTCTTTTCAGCAAATTATCAAACCCAGCCAGGTGCGGTGGCTCACACCTGTAATCCCAGCACTTTTGGAGGCCAAGGCAGGTGGATCACTTGAGGTCAGAGGTTTGAGACCAGCCTGGCCAACATAGTAAAACCCTGTCTCTATTAAAATACAAAAATCAGCAAGGCATGGTGGCACATGCCTATAATCCCAGCTACTTGGGAGGCTGAGAATCACTTGAACCTGGGAGGTGGAGGTTGCAGTGAGCCAAGATCGCGCCACTGCACTCTAGCCTGAGTGACAGAGTGAGACTCTGTCTCAAAAAAAAAAAAAAACATTATCGAACCTAAGGGCAGTCCTGGGTATCCGTGAATTTACAGCTGGTGTCAGAAGTAAGGGTGGTCTTGTATGGATTACTGTACTCCCTAACTGCATAGCTGGCTAACTTTGCAAGTATATATGGAACATTTAGTATCCATCATATAAGGAAAGGTCCAGCTGTGATGAATAGAACCAATTACAGTTTTCCCTCATTATCCAATCCAAGGGGACAGGTTCCGAAACCCCTAAGGATACTAAAATCCAAAGATGCTCAAGTCCCTCATATAAAATAGTGTAGTATTTGCATATAACCTATACATCTTCTCCTGTACACTTTAAATCATCTCTAGATGACTTATAATACCTTTTACAATGCAAATGCTATGCCAACAGCTATTATACTATACTGATTTTTTTTTTTTTTTTTTTTTTTTTTGAGATGGAGTCTCGCTCTGTCGCCCAAACTGGAGTGTAGTGGCTGGATCTCAGCTCACTGCAAGCTCCGCCTTTCGGGTTCACGCCATTCTCCTGCCTCAGCCTCCCGAGTAGCTGGGACTACAGGTGCCTGCCACCTCGCCCAGCTAGTTTTTTGTATTTTTTAGTAGAGACGGGGTTTCACCGGGTTAGCCAGGATGGTCTCGATCTCCTGACCTTGTGATCCGCCCGTCTCGGCCTCCCAAAGTGCTGGGATTACAGACTTGAGCCACCGCGCCCGGCCTATACTATACTGATTTTTATTTGTATTTTGTGTGTGTGTGTGTGTGTGTGTTTGTGTATTTTTTTTCTATTTGCAGTTGGTTGAATCTGCTGATGTGGAAGCCATGAATTGGCGGGCTGATTGTATATGGAATATATTTAGGACTCTTGAACAAACAAGAGATTATCAAAAGTTCTTAGTCACAGACAGAAATACATTTGGAATGACCAAATGAGGTATGATCCTGTCACCCATGAAAATAGAGGGATTTAAATTTCATATTAAAAGTGTTATCTTTTAGCATAATGACAGAATAAACTGAAAAAAAAAAACTAGGGAAAATCATGGCAAATTCAAAGATTAATTACAGCAGTCCACACCTGAAATGATATGGCTTTCATTTTGGAAGCTGTCAATGGCAAATGAGAATATAAGAAGATGTAAAGATATTTTACAGGGTTTGATAATATAACACATTGTGGAGAGATGATTAAGAAAGTATAACAGAGATGATGGACTCAATTCTATACTACTTGGGCTGATTATGGGAACAAGAAAATACAGAAACAAATAATAATAAATAAGATTATGGGAACAGGCCCGGCGTGGTGGCTCATTCCTGCAATCCCAGCACTTTGGAAGGCTAAGGCAGGCAGATTACTTAAGGTCAGGAGTTCGAGACCAACCTGGCCAACATGGTGAAACCCCATCTCTACTGAAAATACAAAAATTAGCCAGGTGTGGTGGCACGTGCCTGTAATCTCAGGTATTCAGGAGGCTGAGAAGACAGGATCACTTGAACCCGGGAGGCAGAGGTTGCAGTGTGCCCAGATCATGCCATTGCACTCCAGCCTGGGCAACAGAGCGAGACTCCATCTCAATTAAAAAAAAAAAAAAAAAGATTATGGGAACAAAAGAATAAACAATAGTAAATATAGCAATTATTATTTCTGACATATTGGTAACCAAAAAGGATAGGACAATTGATAGTCATATTCCTATTGGCAGATTAAAATATACCACTAGAGTTGACATGGGAGAAACGGGCTGAAATGTCTATTTGAAAGCCATTCACATAAAACAAGGAAATCAATTTGAGAACTCATCAGATTATTGTAGCTTACAGGACTTTTATAAAGTCAAGAACTGAGAGTGAAGAAAATGCTTTCAGGACACATCCGAGAGATACCAATGAGAGGCCTAATGAAACAAGATTAATTTAGTCAACAAATATTTATTGTCCTAGGCAAGGTACATAAAGGAGATAAAAGCAAACAAGATGTGAAAAGGTACTCAGGGAAATAGGATGAAAATGAGTTAGTATTTTTCACCGAAATCCCACAATCCCCAGCAGATATCAAGAGTGATGCTCAGCATTGTGATATGAAACACAAAAGTTTACTGGAAAGAAATCGTGATCTTGAAATTACCATTTTGGTCCCATGCATATGGATTTTGGTGGTAGGTCTCATGGTGAGAACGGGATGTGAGACTCAGGCAGGAAACAAAGAAATAACCTTTCTTGC
>NW_016814641.1:10455-13145 GCF_001698545.2 Rhinopithecus bieti | reverse complement strand
TCCCTTGGCTAGGAAAAGGGATTCCCTTCCCCCTTGCACTTCCCAGGTGAGGTTGATGCCTCGCCCTGCTTCAGCTCTCGCTGGTCAGGCTGCAGCAGCTGACCAGCACCGATTGTCCGGCACTCCCTAGTGAGATGACCCCAGTACCTCAGTTGAAAATGCAGAAATCACCGGTCTTCTGTGTCACTCGCGCTGGGAGTTGGAGACTGGAGCTCTTCCTATTCGGCCATCTTGCTCTGCCCCTTCTAGTTTCTTAAGGTAGAAGCTTAGGCTATTGATTTGAGATCTTTTTCCTTTTTAAATATAGGTATTTATAGTTATACATTTCACTCTAAGCACTGCTTCAGCCTCCTTCTATATGTTTTGGTATGTTGTATATTTATTTCCATTTATCTCAAGATATTTTTGTATATTTTTATTTCTTCTTTGGCCTATTGGCTATTTAAGAGTGTGTTGTATAATTTTCTCATATTTATGAACTCCCAAATTCACTTCTGTTACTGATTTTTAATTTTACTCCATTATGGTCATAAAATCTGCATTGTATGATTTTAATCCCTTTGAATGTAGTTAGACTTACGTTATGACCTAGCATATGGCCTACCCTAGAGAATATTTCATGTACAGTTGAGAAGAATGAGTATTCTGCTATTATTGGATGAAATGTTGTATAGATATCTGTTAGGTCTTGTAAGTTTATAGTCTTTTTCAAATGTCTATTTCCTTGTTAATTTGCCTAGTTGTTTTATCTATTATTAAAAGTGAGATGTTGAAGTCTCGAACTGTTTTGTTGAATTACCTAATTCTCCCTTCAATTCAGTCAGTTTTTGCTTTCTGTATTTCCTTAATTTTTTTTCTTTCGATTGGATTATCCCATTTACCTATTTTCAAGTTTGCTGATTCTTTCTTTTGCCAGCTTGAATCTGATGTCAAGTGAAAATTTAATTTCAGTTATTGTGCTTTCCAACTCCAGATATTCCACTGGGTTCTTATTTACAATTTCTATCTCTTTATTGATATTCTCTATTTGTTAAGATAAGCACATGGGCTTCTAGAGTGCGCAAGAACATGTCAGAGATTGCCAAAATCTCCTATGGACATCTCATTCTCCAGAGCTTCATTGAAAGTTTTTCCCAGATCTATGTTTACCTCAAATAGCATCACAGCCTTAGGAATCTATTATGTTAAAGCATTGCTGCTAATTGATTTGGACCAACACCCTGGAGTTAGGGCTTTTCCTAGAAAGTTATCTCTAAGTCAGGCCAAATAAAGGCAAGGCCATGTATATAGGTTTATTCCAGGGAGCTGCAAGATAGGTCAAATAGTGGCAATGCTCTTGGAATAAAATTGGCTTTTTTGAAGAATTACCATACTGGTCTACACTCTCTGGTGGCTAAAAGGCTGTTAGTTTTCACAGCTACTATGGTTGCAAGGCTACTGATTTTCAAGGTTACAGTGGAGCTGGGAGAAAGTGACGGGAAAGGCCAACTTAAAAAGTCTCAAACTTTGCCATTTTTATTGAGGGTCAGCATTTCAAAAATTGTTGCCAGCCTTTGATTAATTCCCAGAGTTCAGAAAAGGTGATTTGGGGCCAGGCGTGTTGGCTCACGCCTGTATCCCAGCACTTTGGGAGGCTGAGGTGGGCGGATCACTCGAGGTCAGGAGTTTGAGACCAGCCTGGCCAACACAGTGAAACCCTGTCTCTACTAAAAACACAAGAAATAGTTGGGTGTGGTGGAGCGTGCCTGTAGTTCCATCTACTTGGGATGCTGAGAGACTCACTTGATCACAGGAGGCAGAGGTTGCAGTGAGCCAAGATCATGCCACTGCACTCCAGCCTGGGTGACAGAGTGAGACTCCATCTCAAAAAAAAATTAAAAAACAGAAAAAAAAAGAAAAAAAAAAAAAAAAAAAAAGAAAGAAAAGAAAGAAATAAAAAAAGAGAAGATGATTTTGAAAATTTTTTGAGGAGCAGATTTAGAGAGTTACCACATTATATTTTCAAGTATGGGATAAGTTAAATTGTGAAAAGAAAACTAGAGAAAATGTGGTACAATCAAAGCATAAGTTATTCAAGGCTTGGTGACTCTGCATTAAATATTTATATAATATAATAGTTACCTGGGGAAGCTAGCCCATTACTACCCGTGATCTATCAGCAATGTAGAGAGCACTCTGTATGCTTTGAGAAGTTTAATAGTTTCATTCATACTTTAGGAGGAAAAGTACTATTGGGTTATTGATCTTTTCTCTTTAATCACATAGAAACTTTAGTGGAGAACAAAAGGGAATAAAGAAAATACATGAAGAAATGGTAGGTCCTGGCAAGAAGATTTCTAATAATGTTTTTCATTATTGTACCAGAAACTCAAACCTCAAACTACTAGCGTGGGTCAATTTGCTGATTCAATTTTGTACAACTCCAAAAAATACACAAAATATATACAAGAAAAATTCAGTTTCCACTACTGTACATATTTTTATGGTAGATGAGGTATCTGATACCATCAATCCTTCCACAAATCACTCACAATGTAAAGCACTACTTCCATATTTGAAAAATGTCTCCCTTTTTAGTAAAATAATTTGAGATACTCGAACAGCTACCTTAGTTACTATATACAATAAGTTCAACTTTTAAAATTAATTATGTGATTATAGAATATCTGTGTTTCAAGTTTCCTAAAGAA
>NW_016814641.1:4976-9900 GCF_001698545.2 Rhinopithecus bieti | reverse complement strand
TCTGCCCGGCTCAGCCTCCCAAAGTGCTGGGATTACAAGCATGAGCCACCGCGCCCGGCCTCTCCACTCTTTTTTTCTAAATAAGAGGAGGAGTTTTTTCTAAATGTCAGAACAGCAAGGAAATAAAGATGGAAATTAATGAAATAATATAAAGAATTTAAAATGATAATTATTAAAAGATGTTTAACAACACTGATAAATATTTATGCAATAATATTAAGTTTACAAATCAGAATTTAAAATTTAATTTACATTATGTAGACAATTAAAATATATGTAGATAAGAACTAGAAGAGATTATCAATAAAGATTAGCAATTATGAATCATTAACGTATCAAGATTTTTGGTAATTTTCTTTTTAGGTTCAGGTATGGTGACTGGCTCAAATCTTAAGAGTATAACAGTGTTGGTGGTTGGATTTGAAACATATCATTGTTGCTCACTAGTGAGAGTTAGGGTGGTCATCACTGAGGTGCTGCAAAGGAGGCTGGCTGCTGTAATCATAGCTCTCCAAGGCTGTAGATATAGCTTCGTGATTGCCTTGTGAGACTCACAGACTCTCTTGTTAATCTTAGGCACACAGACTCAGAACGAACTTACGGAGCAAGGGGGTGTTGCTTTAGTCATTTAATGCCTCCTCCTGTCTATTTTCACACTTTTTTCCTAAAAGAAAATTGTAAGTAATAAGCCAGCTAATATCACTTAGTAGTGATGACACATTCGATGTAAAGACCAGATATCCATTTTATTTGCTCTCTACCTTTTAGAAGAATTAAACATCGTCATTTCAGTAAAAATGAAATGCAGTTTGCAATTATTGTTTTATTTTTTTCATCGAAGAATATAATTTTTTTTCCCAGTATACTATTTCATTGCTTTCATTTTCTACCTGTTGGTTTATCAGTAATGTAATATAATCTTATTTGTTGATTAATAATTACATGAGTATTTTTCAGATTTGTATGAGGTTTTCTTGCTTTGTTTTAGCCACGTAGACAAGTGGAAGAGGAAGCCTGTGATGTGATCTACAAGAGTAACTGCTATGCAGTCACATCACAACTCTATCACTTTCAAAAGAAGATTCTGAACTTCTCTAGCCTTCAGTTTTCTTATCTGAAAACTAAGAATAATCAGAGTACTTTTCAAAGAAAGGTTTTGAAAGCATGAAATAAACCAATATATGTAAAGTGACTAGCATACTTTTTGACACACAACAAACATTCACTAAAAGTTATTATTAACATTAGGATTACTTTAATTTTAGCATACATCATTCAAGAAATGAATGAAAAAATTACAGCTTTGGCCATCTTTATCTGTATCGTGAACTTACATTGAATCTGCAGTAATATATATCATTAAATTCCTAAACACAGAACACAAACAAAAAATGTCAATCTCTACAGATAGTGGCTGAGCCATTTTTATGATGTAGTTTTAGACCATTCCAAAGCATTTTTTTAAATTTCAAAAGTTTGACAAAGGATAGCAATTATAATACAATTCTGGTTTTATTTTAGGTGTTTAAAACATCTTACGTGTTTTGACAATGCAATTGTTTTGTTTTCTACTTTCATATTTCCTTCTGCAGGTATTTTTGTCTCTTATTTAAAGCTACTTGCTCTTCTAAGGGCAATTAAACCCTAATCATTCTTACCATCACTTTAGAATTTTCCTAGATTAAATTTATTTCTCATTTGCCAACTACCAGAGTCCTCTTGCTGTAGTCATATCTATCACTATATGCCTCTCATCTCTCCTTCTTCTCATCTAACTCAAGGATCCAGTCCAAACTTCGTATTTTCTGCTTATACCTTCTTACCAGTTAAGTACTTTGGTTTGTGATCCAATAGATTCATAGTATCCTAAACTTATAGAGAAGAAAAAGAAGTAGCATAAATAATATGCTGACTACCTCATCAATATGACTAGAGCTTTCAAGAATAACCACGATTCTATATATTACATAGTCAGACCAGGAATTAGGAAAATGACCATTGGAAATTCCTAATTCATCTATGCTCATCCATTGAAAAAACTATTAGTGGTAACATGTGTCTCTTGAAAGAATTTTTATTCACCTAGATTTTGACTCCAACAGAGCTAATGATAAGACTGTAAAATTCTATGTGGCTTTCTAACATTCTCATCATATAAACTAAGACCTTGTCCTCGTAGCAGCTCAGGTCCCTTTGATCAAATAGCTATGACAGAGATCGGCTAAAAGCTCACTAATTCCATTAACTCTTCCTGAAATTAAATGAAGAACAAGTTCTGTGTGATGGGACGTAGTGGAAGTGATATACGTAATTTCCAGGCCTGGTCATAAAACTCCACGGATTGACTGACCACATTCTCTCTTCCTTTTCTGCAGTGGCCTTTGGCAGTGTGTTAAAAATGACAGTGTCACAAAATTGGGAAAGTCTGGGTTTCCAAGTGACCGTGTTGGGGGACAGCTCCTAAGAATGGCTTGTCAACCTCTGCTGGACTATGATATAAATAAGAAAGCAGTCTTTATTGTACTACGCTATTGAGATTTCAGAGTTTATTTCTTACTATAGTTCAGCACAGTCTAACCTGACTAATTTGGAAATGGAGGTCATTTCATCCAAGAAAACAATATGGTTTCCTTCTTAGATGACATAACCAATTTAAGAATCAGATACTGGTTTAGCAAAAGGCCTTTTCTGTCAGATAAAATATGTACAGAGGGTTTTGATCAAGTGCCCAGTCTGATCAACCTCCTAACATATTACTTCCCTGCTCAAAATACCTTAAAGCTTAACCATTGTTTAACATTTAAGGGCTTTTCAAACTAACCAGTAAATACTAAGTTTGAAGGAATTAAACGCATGCAAAGCACTATGCATGCTGCTTGGTAAAACATAGTTATTAAGCAATTTTCTTCCTTTTCCTTTTCTTTTCTTTTATCCTGAGGAATTATAGACTTCTAAGCAGACAGATATTTGAGGAAATTTCAGAGAAAAGAGAAAGAAGGGAAGAATGAGCTGAGCAGGAGGTAAGAGAATGGGGAAGAAAGTGAGAGTACTCTTTATTTCTGCCCAATCCTTATACCCACCCACCCCATTTCTTGATCCAGGGCCTCCAAATAAGATATGAAAGAGTAGACTTTTCTAGGAAGGAATTAAGCCCGAATGGTTGACTTCATGCAACTACATAAGTACGTATACCAATTTTGAAATGATCTTAAAAGATGGTGCAACAGAAAACCAGTCCACTATATCCAGATTACTAAACAAAATTAACTTTGAGATTGACATTAGCTGTCAATTTTCCTCTATTCTCTACCTTGACTCAAAAGTTTACTGGCTAGGCATGGTAGCTCATGCCTGTAATCCTAGTGCTTTGGAGGTCAAGGCAGGAGAATTGCTTGAGGTCAAGAGTTCAAGAACTCATCGCTACAGAAAATAAAATTTCTAAAAGATTAGCCAGGCATGGTGGTACATGCCTGTCGTCCCAGCTACTAGGGAGGCTGAGGCAGGAGGATTGCTTGAGCCCCAGAGTTCAAGGCTCAGTGAGCTATGATTATGCCACTGTACTTTAGCCTGGGTGACAGTGAGACTCTGTCTCTAAGACAATAAATACAAAAGTCTACTGTTCATTTCAGCTTTAATGTGATTTTCTGTTAATAAATTTACATTAAACATCATTAAATTACAATCCATGGTATAATTTTATCAAGTGTAACCAGTATTTGATTTTAAAAGGTATCTTTGATACTAACCTTGGTTTCTGTGATTTTCTTTTGGATTGCATCTATTGTATAGGGACCCTCCTTCCATGACTCAAGCTTGGCTCTGGCCTGTCCTAAGACCTGCTCAGCTTCCTCCTTAGCTTCCAGCCATTGTGTTGAATCCTTTAACATTTCATTCAACTGTTGCCTCCGGTTCTGAAGGTGTTCTTGTACTTCATCCCACTGATCCTGAATTCTTTCAACTGGAATAAAAGGAAAATAAATATATAGTAGTAAATGCTAGTCTGGAGAAGACATTTTAAATGTACCTTCCAAACATTATTTCACATTTATGCTGCTTATTTAAAAAATTATGCATTGTGTTATTGCTAGGATGATGAAAAACATGATTCCTTACATTTTTGATGGCAAATATTAGTTTCTGTTAAATTATTTTCCTGAAGTTGACATAGAAATCAACATAAATATAAAATTTTAACTCAATTTTTGATCCCTAGAACCAAATACGAATCATCTTTTAGGAAAGTACTACAGCAGAATATCCATATCCCCTTATCCTTGCCACTTCAGCACCCATCAGCCTGATTTCCCAGTGCCAGCATTGGCATTTCATTGCCTGAAGGCTTTCTGTTGCCACAAGAGTTTGCTTTGCCATCCATGTGGCAGGCTAGACATACCAGGCAATTGATGCCTCCCCTCCAACCCCCAGAGGCAGCCTGTAAATAACGACTAATTGTAGGAATCGGGATATTGATACACTAGCTCCCTTGATGCTAGGGGAAATAACTCTGAGGCATGTATTTTACAAGGGTTTCAGAGTTTCCCAAGGGATAAAGCTCCAGTAGCCCACAACAGCAGCTGGCTTGATAATGCACCACTCTTCACTGGCTGCCTTGCCTTACCTGTCTCAATTTTCCACTCTTCTACTGATTTATTTACTTCCCAAATAAATCACTTGCTCTTAAAACCTTTTCCAAGGGTCTTCTTCTGAGTGAACCCAAGGGAAGATAAGTGTATTAGAAACTTCTTTTTTTTTTTTTGAGATGGAGTTTTGCTCTTGTAACCCAGGCTGGAGTGCAATGGTGCAATCTTGGCTCACTGCAACCTCTACCTCCCGGGTTCAAGCTATCCTCCTGTCTCAGCCTCCCGAGTAGCAGGAACTACAGGCGTGTGCCATCATGCCCAGCTTTTTTTTTTTTTTTTTTTTT
>NW_016814641.1:0-2668 GCF_001698545.2 Rhinopithecus bieti | reverse complement strand
AGGTTTATTTCTGTTTGGGTGTTTACTATGTATTGCAAAACTAGTCGACAGAGAAATAAAAAGCAAAGCCTCAAATGCAAGCGCATTCTCATTTATATGGCACATAGACTGAGCCCAACACGGGGCTGGGAATGGACTCCTGGTAAATACAACATATAGAGAATAAATAAAACACAAAGAGAAAATAAGATGAATGAAAGACTAGAGAAGGAAGAGGAATAGCAAGAAAGTATACTATTATAGAACATGGAAAAGAAAGATTTTGGGAGACACAAAACAATGGCGTTCAAAGATTAGAGAGAGACTTACGGTTAAACAGAGGTTGACATGTTAACGGAAGTTGCAATATAATATGTCGACTAGTTTTGCAATACATAGCAAACACCCAAACAGAAATAAACCTGATTAAAAAAAAACAGTAGTCTATAATGTGTGCCACTTACTCAGTTTTAATTATTCTGGGGACTATATTTTTGATTTCATGTTGTATTGTTGCAATTATCTTCATTTAACAGATGAGGAAATAAAGACAGTGTTAAATAACTGGTCTAAGGTCATATAGATAGTGACTGTTGGAGCCAACACTTGAATTCAAGAAGTTAGACCCCCAAAGCCCATGCCAAAAGTATCCATTGGCTTTGGTCATATGAAATTCCCTGAAGACCATACACAAAATGATTTCAGTGCAGTGGTAGAAATCTTATTGTAGGAGATTAACAAATATCTATGAAAAGGTAAAGACAGTAAATTGTAGACTATCCAACCATAGATCATTATAAGTAGGAAGTCAGAGGGGAGTTTGGTGTCAAGAGAAGTTTTTCCCCAAATATGGAAAACTTGTGTATGAATATAGGTATTGATGGTGGAAAATGGTCAAAAGACAAAGATGATGCCAGATGGAAGAAAAGTCCCTGAGAAGGTGAGTGTATTGAACATTAACTAACTACCTCCTTCTCCTGTGTTTCCCCTGTTATTTTTCCATTTGTGCAGTTTCCCCACAATAGACCTCTCTTTGCTCTGTGGATGGTGTGTACTTAGTTTTAACTCATCTCGCTGGTTTTAATTGTTAATTGAAAAATGGACTTATGGTTCCAAGTAAGGTCCATCAGAACAAATGAAACAACTCTAGGATTGTTGTTGTTGTTGTTTGTGATTCTAAAAGAGAAAACCCATTGTTCCCTGTTTAAGATGGATGAGAAAGCATGTAGTTCTTCAGTATCCTGATATCCATCTTCGAACAATTAAGAGGAATTAAACAGAACAAATACTGGGGAGCAGAACCATGCAATGGAGAAGGAAAACTAGAATCTGGTCACACTATTTGATTCCTGACACAAGCCTTGCCTACCTTTCAACTGTTTAATGACACTGATCAATACATTTCTTCTGAGTAAGTCTAAGCTACTTTGAAATGGATTTTCCATTATTACAATGTACACGTTCTAACTTATAGAGAGAGACAAACTCTTTTGATGTAAACAAAGGTCTTCTAGGAATTGTACAAGAATCACTGGAATTATACATGGGGATAGCTTTCAAATATAAAAGTTTAAAAGAGGACTTTGATCCTGCTTAAAGTAGCTTTAACTGGGGTATCTAGATAAATACACTTAATGCTTATATCACCTTGGAGGAGGTCCTACATAAAAAATTTCCAAAGCCCATAGAACCAAAACTTACCAAAACGTTATGGCATTTAGACAACATTATTCTGTGAGCCTTATGGGTAGGAAGGGATTTTGCCACCATATGCTTACCTCTTTCTATTCAATTTCTTTATATTATAAATACATAAATGAAATTGACATTCAAAAGAGAGACATTTGGGGACAAAATTATCCCAGGACATTCACATATAGCGTGGCCTTGCCTGGTTACATCCACGGTTTAAGATATATTCTATTCTTTTCCCTTTTAAGTAGATCTTTGATAACGGAACACGCACTCAAATGTCATCATCACATATAAAGACTTCCCCTGCTTTCATATGCAGCCATTTTCTCTCAACACTTTGTTAAGATTTTAAAACTTGTACCGTGTACTACTATGATTTACATTTTACATTTTACATTTTGTCTCTGACTCTAGACAGTGTCCTTGCCTCAAAGACAAGGACAGAATCTGTAGAAGATGCTGTCGGGGCCCATCTATCTGCCGTTGGCACTCATCATTCAAGTATATGCCAGCAGTGTCCTAGTACAAGCATTTGCTCTACTGCAAACCTGAGAGATTTTCCTCAGTTTGCTAGGTGCATTGGTCAGAAGTGCTGGAAAGTTAATGTACCAGGCAGCATTTAGCCAATGATGGATAAGAGTCGGAATAGTTAACCCTGGTTCCTTGCCCTTACCCACTTGTGGCTGACAACTTTGAGGCCTGTTGTTTGTTTGTTTGTTTACTATCTCCCAGAGATCCTTCATCAGGATCAAACCCCAGTGGCCCAAAGCAATAACTTGTTCCATAACTGGCTTAATTATTGGCTTCTTTCATTTCTTATCTCATTGTCCCACTCTCCTACTGGTACTTCCCGAGATCACATTACAAACAAACCACTTTCACCATTAATCATTGTTTAAAGGTCTGTTTCTGAAAGAAGCTAGCTAAGTTAGTATTTTATCCATTAAAAAAATCCTTTTCTGGCAAAGTGGAAGAAGCTAGAAAATAAAAATAA
>NW_016814640.1:39333-42538 GCF_001698545.2 Rhinopithecus bieti | reverse complement strand
GTGAATTCGTCTCACAGAGGTACACTGTTCTTTTCATTTCCCAGTTTGCTAACACTCTTTTCTTGGATTCTGCAATGGGATATTTCCGAGTGTATTGAAGCTTATGGTGACAAAGGAAATATTCTCATATAAAAACTAGAAAGAAGCATACTGAGAAACCGCTTTTTGATGTGTTAATTCAGCTCACAGTGTTACACGATTCCTTTCATGGATCAGTTTGGTAGCACTGTTTTTGGGGAATCTGAGAAGGGATATTTTTGATCGCATTGAAGCCTAGGGTGACAAAGGAAACATCCTCAGATAAAAACTAGAAAGAAGCTTTGTGAGAAAGTTTTTTGTGATGTGTGAGTTCATCTCACAGAGTTACACCGTTCTTTTCATGGAGGAGTTTGCTAATACTGTTTTCGTGGAATCTGCAAAGGGACATTTGGGAGTGCATTGAGGCCTACGAAATATCCTCACATAAAAACTAGATAGAAGCTTTCTGAGAAAGAAGGTTATTGTGAATGCATCTCACGTAGTAACACTGTTGTTTTCATTGATCAGTTTGATAACACTATTTTTGTTGACTCTGCAATAAGATACTTGGGAGTGAATTGAAGCCTATGGTGACAAACTAAATATCCTCAGACTAAAACCAAAAGGAAGCTTTCTGAGTGATTTGTTTTATGCGACCACCAGAGCAGGTGCCAGAGAAAAGGCAAGTAGGCAAGGTAAAAAAGGAAACTTTATTAGCTAGCCAATGTGAAGGAAGAAAGGGCGAAGTTCACCGGTCTCCGGCGGCGGAGGCCGAGGAAATCGCTCCGGCATTCTCTGACGAGGTTTCTGGGTCCACGTAGGAGGAGGGCCGAGGAAGTTCGCTCCGGCGTTCTCGGGCGAGGTTCCTGGGTCCCCATATGAGGAGGGGGCCGAGGAAGTTCGCGCCGTGTGCCTGCCGGGACTGGCTTTTCTGGGAGAGGGGGGGCAATAGGCAGGACACGGGCGTGTCAGGGGGGTTCCGTAGGTGCGGCCAGGTAAATCTCAGTCTCTTCAGATTAACATCACCTGGTGCATGCCCAGTTGATCTGCACCTTCCTGGGCGCCGGCTAAATTTTTGCACGCGTGGGAAATTTTGGTGATGAAGAACCCGGAAGTGCACCATCTTAGTCACCTTTGTTCTTTGTTTCCCTCTCCCTCCGTCCAGACAGTCCAACCTTTTATTGATTATGCTGATTGGGGGCATCGTTGTCTGTTCGGCTGCTTCCTGCTGTCAGGGGCGTTGTTATGAGGGTCCATGGTTGGCCCCTGGACGTAGGGATGTAGGAGCATCTGGTTGAAGGCGACATGGGTGATCTCTTGAACTTTGGCTCGGAGAAATTTGATTAAAATGGGGGCAAAACATAGGATAAGACAGAGAATTAATACAGGGATGAGGAATGGGAGCACCTGTTGCATTATTGGTAATAACCATATGGGTGGACCAGGGGTTAAGGGAGTATTGTAGTTTTTTAATTTTGTTTTAATGCAGTTTAGGGTTTGGATATTAGTGTCAACTAGACCTGACTCATTTATATAATAGCAACATTCTTCTCCTAAGGAAAGACATGTTCCTCCTTTTTCAGCTGTGAGAAGATCTAGTGCTCTCCTGTTCTGTGCTGCCACCTGAGCTACTGAAGTGATTTGGTGTTGTAAAGAAGCTAGACTTTCAATCGAAGCCTCTATGGCTTCTTGAATTTGGGCAGTTAGAGATCGGGTAGATTGTACAGAGTAGGCAAGAGCCCCAGTTCCAAGTCCTGACACCACTAAGGAGGAGGCTAGAGAAATTCTGATGACTAAGGGAAGGAAGACGACCTGTTTTTGGAGATTATTAGGAGGAGAGTTAAATTGTAGGGTGAGTTCAGCCACTTCTGCTTTGCTATATAGAGTTAAACTGGGTACTAAAGACACTGGGACGCAGAGTGGTTGGCTGATGGATGTGTGGTTAAGGACCTTGAAGAGGGTTTTATTACACTAGAAATAACCTCCAACGGGAGCTGTCTGGGTTTTCTTGGGCGGTTTGGTGTAATTACACCAGGAGGATTTTGGGGCAGAGTAGCAGAAAGGAAGGATTGGATTTTCTGGGTTTTGGTATAGTGGGACTTGGAGTAAGAATGGTTTTGGGAGGTGCTTGTAGAGCCAGCTGTAGCCTTGAAAGCAGTAGGTAAAGGGACTGCCACTAAGGGGGCTTCTTTAAGGGCTGCACAGAGGAAACAGTGGGGGAGATGTGTTATGTGAGCTGCAAGTGTTAGGTTTAACCCTTGATGGACAAGCTTTAACTATGAGAAGGGGTCTTTATGGGGGGGGTGTAGTTGGTCTTGTAGGGCCTGTTGCTGTGATTGTATGGCTAAGGTTAAATTTTGTAGGACTTGTATATTTTTAGGGAGGGATTTTTGTTGGACAAGTGTCCTTTTGATTAAGAGGGTGGCAGTCGGATATGAAGCTGACCATCTAGCGTAGAGTCCTCCTTTTACCCCGTCCGCCCATCAGGGGTCCCACGGGTCTTGGATATTTAGTTGATATTGATAGGGTACAGACTGTACGTTTTGGGTGAAGAAGTGATCTCCATCATATGCATAGTGGATTTTACAATATTGATAGGGGCATCCTAGTTTTAGTTTTTGCCAGTAGTTTTTACAGTTATATTCTGTTTGGTCATATAGAAAGCAGAGAAACGGGTTAGGCCATCTATTTTTGCAAGAAGCAAGGGTGAAATTTATGGTGAGGAGGGACTGACAGCCTTGGGGGGGGCAGTCTGCAGTGCCTTGTAGCTGTGAATGTTGTTTGTTATTGGTTTTCCATGTCTCAACTATAGAGAATCTCCATACAAAAGTGGGGTTAGTAATGGACGTTGAAGTGTATGAGAATAGTAATGCAAGTATAAAGTAGGACTTCATCTTGAGTGTCATCACAGAGTACACCTTGCCACTGGAGGTATTCTATGAAGGTGAGTAAGCGGGAAAACCACTGTGATGGGCTATGATCTGGGGGCAAGTAGGGATCTGGGGTAATATACTGGAATTCTGTTATGTTTATATAGAGTATGGTGAGAAATCGGGATAAGCGCAAGAGGTCAGGGAACATGTGGTGGTTGAGGGAGTTTGGTGAATTTGAGGCGGGTAGGGGCAAGTCTAGTAGATGTCCACTGATTGTCTTCTGTGGGGGCTTTCTTTAATTGTGATATGTGGAC
>NW_016814640.1:32024-39222 GCF_001698545.2 Rhinopithecus bieti | reverse complement strand
GTTGAAGTGTATGAGAAGAATAGTAATGTAAGTATAAAGTAGGGCTTCATCTTGAGTGTCATCACAGAGTACACCTTGCCACTGGAGGTATTCTATAAAGGTGAGTAAGCGGGAAAACCACTGTGATGGGCTATGATCTGGGGGCAAGTAGGGATCTGGGGTAATATACTGGAATTCTGTTATGTTTATATAGAGTATGGTGAGAAATCGGGATAAGCATAAGAGGTCAGGGAACATGTGGTGGTTGAGGGAGTTTGGTGAGTTTGAGGCGGGTAGGGGCAAGTCTAGTAGATGTCCACTGATTGTCTTCTGTGGGGGCTTTCTTTAATTGTGATATGTGGACCCAGTGCGTGTGTCCTAGAAGTTTGGCTGCTGTGTATGTGGATAGGAGGACAGTATATGGGCCTTTCCACCTGGGCTGAAGATCTTTGGCTTGGATATCTTTTAAGTATACTTGGTCTCCTGGGCTGAGAGAGAGATGTGGGCTATAGGTATCTGTTGGAGGGGGTGTGCTAGTTCTGCATGTTGTCTTAGGAGTTGTCTCAAGAGGGTGAGGTATGGAAGATAATTTGCCAGCGGGGAAGAAAGGGTGGGTAACTGCTGGAGAGTGAGAGGCAGGCTGTAGACTAGTTCAAATGGGCTGAGGCCTGTCAAACTCTGTGGGGCAGCTCACAGCCGGGTTAGGGCCAGGGGAAGGAAAGTTACCCACGATTGTCGAGTCTTGAGTGAGAGTTTGGTGAGTTGTTGCTTGATGAGCCCGTTGGCCTTCTCTACTTTACCGGAGGACTAAGGTCTATAAGGGATGTGGAGTTTCTAGGTAATGTGTAGAAGGGTCGCCACTTGCTGGACTACTTTGGAGATGAATGCTGGGCCGTTGTCAGACTGAAGAGTGAGTGGGAGGCCAAACCTAGGAATAATGTGTTCAGTAAGCATGGAAGCAACTATATTGGCAGTTTCTCCTGTAGTGGGATAGGCTTCTATCCATCCTGAGAAGGTATCAACGAGGGTTAAGAGATATTTGAATTTTTTATGTTTTGGCATGTGGGTAAAGTCAATCTGCCAATCCTCGCCTGGTTGGTGCCCTCTGAGTTGATGGCTTGAATGGGGGTGGCACAATGCACCTTGAGGGTTTGACTTGAGGCATGTGGAGCACTGTTGATTGATCATAATTAGGTGTTTCATGAGTGTGGGGCAGTGGATGAGGGGGCTTAGGAGGTTATATAGAGCTTTGCATCCTATGTGTAGGGAATTATGTATGTCTTCTAGAATGGTGTGGAGTTGAATTTTAGGAATAACTAATTTATTGTTGAGGTAAATCCAATTGTCTGCGGCTAGTATGGCTGTTGAATCTTGTAATAGCTTAGTCTTTTCCTCTTGGATATACTTAGGGGTATATTGAGGAGAAAGAAAACAAACAGAAGGAAGTGTGGGAGTGGAGAATCCAGCAGCCAATTTGGCAGTGGTGTCGGCAAAATCATTGCCAGCTGCCACCGGGTTAGATGGAGTCTGATGACTTTTACAGTGTATGATGGCTGCTCTGGAAGACGCTGATAAAGCATCTAGCATTTCCAGTATTTGTTTCTTGTTGACTATAGGGGTGCCACTGGTGGTTAGGAACCCTCTCTCTTTCCAGATGACAGAATGGGTGTGTGCAATTAAGAAGGCATACTTAGAGTCTGTGTATATGTTCACTGTTTTTCCTTTGGATAGGAGGAGAGCCCTAGTTAGTGCGATAAGTTCTGCCTGCTGTGATGTTGTCCCTTGTGGCAAAAGCTTAGCTTCTAGGACAGTAGAAGATGTAACTACCGTGTATCCTGCCTGTCTGTTCCCTTGAGAATTTATAAAAGAACTGCCATCTACAAATAGGGTTAACTGTGAGCCTTCTAAGGGCTGGTCATGTAAATGTAAGTGACTAAGTGGTTAGGCCTCTAAAAGTTCTGGACAGGAGTGTTCAGTATGAGGTTGTTTGAGAGGGTCAGGAAGTAAGGTTGCTGCATTCAGAGAGGAACAGACTCCTAGGGCAATGGTGGAGTCTTCTATGAACAAGAGGTGAAAGAGTTGGAGTCTGGACGGGGTTAGATGGCTAATACTTTTGTGGGCAATAAGATCTTGAAGGCGATGAGTAGAGAAGACTGTTAGGTTACAACCTCTAATGAGTTTCTTTGCTTCCTGGGTTAGGCAGGCTGCTGCTGCTAGGACCCGAAGGCAGGGCTGCCATCCTTGTACGGTGGGATCTAGTTGTTTAGATAAATATGCCATGGGGCAGTAGGTGGTGCCTATAGGTTGGGCTAAAAGGCCAACAGCAACTTTTTGTCTTTCATCCGTGAAAAGCTGGAAGGGACGTTGGAAGTCTGGGAGTGAGAGAGTAAGGTGTGAGAGAAGGCAGATTTTTTAGGTGAGTGAAATATTTATAGATTAACTTTGGGTTAGACAAAGGTCCTTGGGGAGTCTCCTTAACAGCTGGGTTAGACAAAGGTCCTTGGGGAGTCTCCTTAACAACTGCATACAGAGGTTTAGCTAAGATTCCGAAATTAGTAATAGAGTGTCTGAAAAACCCTACTAGGCCTAGGAAGGATTGGATTTCCTTAGCGTTTTGAGGAGGAGAAAGATTTTGTATTAGAGTTAAACGGTCCATGGTAAGTGAGCGCATCATAGGAGTGATTTCAATACCTAAATATATGACACATTGTTGTGAGAGTTGAGCTTTGTGTTTGGATACTCGGTAACCTTTGGATCCTAGATGATAAAGGAGGATTGCAGTGTCTAAAGGAGTCCTGTCTCGTGGGACTGGAGAGTAAAATGTCATCTACATTTTGGAGAATTTTACTGTTGGTAAAAGGACAGGAGGCTAAGTCTTTTGCTAGGGTCTGCCCAAAGAAATGGGGGCTGTCTCAGAACCCTTGGGGAAGCACTGTCCATGTCAGTTGGGTGGAGGTATGGGTGTCTGGGTCTTCCCATGTAAAAGCAAAGAGAAACTGACAATTTGGATGTAAGGGAATAGAGAAAAATGCATCTTTTAGCTCCAGCACAGTAAAGTGTGTTGTGTTAGGTGGGATGAGAGAAAGAAGGGTATAAGGATTGGGGACTACTGGATGGGTGGGGCAAACAGCCTCGTTGATAAGATGAAGATCTTGCACTAACCAGAAAGTTCCATCTGCCTTCTTTACAGGTAGGATTGGGGTGTTGCAGGGAGAATGAGTGGGGATGAGGATGTGTTGGCTAAGTAACCTCGTAATGATTGGTTTTAGTCCTCGTAAGTGTTGTGGAGAGAGAGAGAACTGTGGGCGGGTTGGAAACTGAGATGGGTTTCTATGTTTTATAAGTATTGGTGGATGAAGGTCTGCCATGACAGGAGTGGAGGTGTCCTATACTTGGGGATCTATAGGAATGGGGAAACCAAGAGAAGGTTTAGTAGGATTGTTGGAGTCATTTGAGTTAGTCAATACTAGAAGCAGATGGCAGGTGGGGTGAGGGGCGCTAGTAGGAAAGGAGATACAGGCTTTCAGTTGACTTAAGACATCTCGGCCTAGTAGAGAAGTGGGGCATGAGATGACGAGGAACGAGTGTGCAAAATAGTTGTTGGCCAGGCAGCAACTAAGAGGTGGGGTTTTCCGAGGGCTGGACGGGGAGCCATTGACTCCTGCAACAGAAATATTGGAGGGAAGGCTAAGCCCTTCGAAAGACGGCAAAACAGAGTAGGTAGCCTCGTTGTCGATTAAAAAATTAATTGTCTTACCTGCTACCAGGAGAGTTACCCACAGCTCAGCGAGGGTGATGGGTGTCCCCGAGTCCCGGCACCTTCAGTCATCATCCAGATGTAAGAGCTGGAAGGAGCTCCCAGGGTCCTGAGAAGGGACAACACTTTGAGTCGCCATGCCCGTCTTCAGGGTGGGGCAGTCTGACTTCCAGTGCCCTTCTTCCTGGCACACTGGACAAGGAGTTGTTGGCAGACGAGGGTTAGGACACTTTGTAGCCCAGTCTCCAGCTACTCCACACTTGTAGCACAGCCGTGTTGGCCTAGGCGGCTGGGAACTCTGGGGACACTTATTAGCCCAATGCCCTGGGTCACCGCATTTATGGCAAGCCCCTTTTGTTGTCTTTGAGTTTCTGGGGGTTTTGCTCTCCGGTTTTGGGTTAAGGCTAGGCTGCAGAGCAGCAACTAAGGCTTGGGTCTGGAGCTGTACCTTCTGTTTTAGGCGGGCCTGTCGTTGGGCCTCAGCCGTTTCCTCCCTTGAATTATAGACCTTAAAGGAAGACTTGACTAGGTCTTGAATAGGAGTTTGGTGCCCATCTTCTGCCTTTTGGAGTTTTTTTCCGAATATCTGAGGCCGATTGTGAAATAAAATATGATGCTAGAATAGTGGCCCTGGCTGGGGAAGCTGAGTGTAACCGAGTGTATTGAGTTAAAGCCTCAGTTAGCCTGTTTAAAAATGTGGCCGGATTCTCATCTGGACCTTGAATAATTTCTTTTAGTTTATTAAAATTTACTACCTTATTTGAGGCCACCTGCATACCAGCCAGAAGACATTGAGTCATCATATCTCGTCTTCGCTGGCCTGGCTGGCCTACCTGATAGCCCCAGTCTGGGTCTATAGAGGGGACTGCTTGTTCCCCTACTGGGAAGGCAGGGTCTGTTAAATGTAGCTGGTTGGCATGCTGCCTGGCGGCCGCTAGGATGCACCCTAACTCCTCAGGGTTTAGAGTAGAGGTAAGAATAACATGGAGATCATGCCAGGTTAAATCATAGGCCTGGCAAAGGTACTTAAATTCTTTGGTGTAAATTGCAGAATTGGCAGAAAAATCTTCTAAACATTTTTCAATTTTTGAAAGATCTGCTAGTGAGAAGGAAACATGAACTCTAACCACACCCTCTGTTCTGGCCACCTCACGCAAGGGTGCTAAGACTGCAGGAGGGTTGTTGGATAGGGTGGGAGTAGGAGCAGGGGTAGTTAGGCAATCTTTAGAGTGGGTATGGGCAGATATAGGCGAACTAAGGTGACCAGGAGGAATTGCCGAGGGGTTGGAGGGAGGTGCAGCCTCATCTATGGTGGGAGGGACTGAGGAGAAGGGTGGAACTACAGCGGAAGCGGAAGGGGAAGGTGGAGCCAAAAGGGAAGGTGGGGCCAAAGCTGGAGGGGGAGGTGGAGTATACGGCGGGAGTGGAAGGGAGGGGAAGCTGACACAGGCGAGTCAGACAGGAAGGATGACTCTTTTCTGACTTTGCTAGGTCCACACCTTAGCCAACTTGACTTGGGCTAAGGAACATTGGCTACACAAGTCTGGTCGAGAATGCAAGTCTTAAAACTTTTGTATATAATTTATTTTAGACTACTTGCTTAAGCACTGGCAGAAATTACTGAGGTCGATTAAAATGTTATGGTCTAGAGTGCCTTCAGGCGGCCATTGAGACTGGTTGTCTAATTTATATTTTGGCCATGCCACAGTGGAGAGGAACACCAGTTGCTTTCGCCTAAGATCTTGTTCTAATTGTAAAGTTTTGAGATTAGTTAGAAGACACCTTAAAGGGGAGTCTCTAGGTATTTGGATTGGGGGTTTCCCATTGCCTTCCTCTCACCAATAGGCAGAAACAGAGACCGAACTCTACCTGGCTACAAAGCATCCTTTGGAGCCACTAGAGACTGGTGGGAGGCTCCTGGAGCCGGAATGGAGATTACCTCCAGGTGGACGTCTCTGTCCTGGATGGGTTTCAAACGGACTGGAATGGAGTTCCTTCGGGCAGACGTCTCTACCTTTGGGAACTCTCCTGTGGGTCACCTGGTGACCAAAAGAAAAATGTTGGGCCTGCACGGGACTTCTGGCCGAGGAATATGAGAGGGAGGCAAAAGGTACTCACCCCTAGGAGACTTGAAGGTGCAGAAAGCGATGTCTAGGTCCTAGTCCGTACGCAGCATGGAAGGAGGAGGCTCCTTGGACCTTGGGGGGACCTGAGGAGGGGTCTCCTCCCAGGTTTGGCACCAACTGATTTGTTTTATGTGACCACCAGAGCAGGCGCCAGAGAAAAGGCAAGTAGGCAAGGTAAAAAAGGAAACTTTATTAGCTAGCCAATATGAAGGAAGAAAGGGCAAAGTTCACCGGTCTCCGGCGGCGGAGGCTGAGGAAGTCGCTCCGGCGTTCTTGGGCGAGGTTCCTGGGTCCGCGTAGGAGGAGAGGCCAAGGAAGGTCGCTCCGGCATTCTTGGGCGAGGTTCCTGGGTCCCCATAATAGGAGGGGGGCGAGGAAGTTAGTGCCGCACGCCTGCTGGGAGTGGCTTTTCTGGGAGTGGGAGGGCAATAGGCGGGACACGGGCGTGTCGGGTGGCATTCTGTAGGTGCGGCCAGATAAATCTCGGTCTCTTCAGATTGACGTCTCCTGGCGCATGCCCAGTTGATCTGCACCTTCCTGGGCACCAGCTACATTTTCATGTGCACGGGAAAAGTTCGTGATGAAGAACCCGGAAGTGTGCCATCTTAGTCACTTTTGTTCTTTGTTTCCCTCTCCCTCCATCCAGACACTGAGAATCTGCTTTGTGATGTGAGAAATCATCTCACAGACTTACACATTTCTTTTCATGGAACAGTTTACTGACACTATTTTCGTGGAATCTGCAAAGGGCTGTTCACAGGTGCATTTAGGCAAATTATGAAAAAAAAAATATCCTCAGAAAAAATCTATAAAGAAGCTTTCTGAGATGTTTCTTTGTGATTTGTGAATTCATCTCACAGAGTTACACGATTCTTTTCATGGAACAGTTTGGTAGCACTGTTCTTGGGGAAACTGAGAAGGAATATTTTGGATCGCATTGAAGACTGGAGTGACAAAGGAACTATCCTCAGATAAAATCTAGAAAGAAACTTTCTGTGAAACTTCTTTGTGATGTGTGAATTCATCTTACAGAGTTACACCATTTTGTTCATTGAGAAGTTTGCTAACACTTTTTTCTTGGAATCTGGGATGTGATATTCTAGAGCACATTGAGGAATATGGTGAATAAGGAAATATCCTCAGATAAAAACTAGAGAGAAGCTTTCTCAGAAACAACTTTGTGATGTGTGAATTCGTCTCACAGAGTTGCACCTTTCTTTTCATGGAGCAGTTTAGTAGCACTGTTTTGGGGAATCTCAGAAGGGATATTTTGGATTGCTTTGATGAATATGGTGACAAACGAAATAGTCTCAGATAAGAACTAGAAAGAGGCGGG